>NW_008678482.1:1434-1787 GCF_000695815.1 Acanthisitta chloris
GGCGGCCAGGGACGGGGGTCTCCGGTGCTGCCCCCCTGCCAGTGCCTCAGCATCGCCTCGCTCCAGCGCCTCCAAGTCCAGTGCTGGCCCCAGCGCCGGCAGGATTTGGGCCTCCAGCTGCACCCCCTGCGGGGGGGATGGGGGTAGTAGGAGATCTTCCCACTGCAGGGAAAAGAGGGGTCAGGGTGTGGGGAGACCCCCACAAGCCCCCCTAAAAAGGAGGTCAGGGTGTAGAAAGACCCCTCTAGTCCCCAAAAAGGGGATGTGGAAAGGTCTCCCCCCATCTCCTCCCCTCACCCACCTGGTCCAGTCATGCAGCAGGGCCACGGCGGCAGCATGGGAGTCTGGCAGGC
>NW_008678483.1:0-6212 GCF_000695815.1 Acanthisitta chloris
TCGGGCACACACCCCTCCGCACGCACCCCCTGCCCCCTCGCACTCCTCGCACGCGCGGGGAACCCGCACCACGCGGCTCCGTCCCGCAAATCCGCCCCGAAGCGGCCGCGCGCTGCGGGTGATGCGCGGGGTGGGACGAGTCCGGTGCCTAAAACATCTTGGAAAGCTGTAGTTACTGAACTGAGACTTTTTTGCAAAAAGGGGAGAAAGGAAAGGTGAGTATACGAAACAACAAGGTAAAAGTGTGGGTAGGGAGAAAGCGTTGCTAAACTAATTCAATCTACAATTTTCCTATACTGCTGATATTTTCAGGTGTTAAAAAATAAAGGTAAAATTTAAAATTTATCTGTTGAAACTTCCTTTGTAAATTTGTCATCCCTTTGAAACTTCATTCCTGTGCTGAAATGTTTCAAGCCTCTGTTCCGCATAAACACAACAAACCAGCCATGTTTGTAAATGAAACGAGTTCTCTCCTCAATTGCTACAGGTTGATTACTTTTTGTCCTGTAGGAAAGCTCTGCAACTTTTGGATAATCAGCTCCCTCATGAAACTAGCATAAAACTTAGCAAAAATGTTGTAGAGATTCCTCAAGGTAAACTGATTTATTCAATACTCAGGGAAGTTCATTCCCATTAGGCTTTACTGCTTTAAGGTTTGTCAGGTCACAGAGCTCATATATACATTACTCCTTAATGAATATTTTGCGTTACAGCAACGAACATTTTCCTGGGAAAAGAGCTGTATGTCAAAATTGGTTGAGGTAGGGGAATTTTAGTAAAAAGATACCACCTCTCAAATGAAAATCTTCATGATACTTATTTTTTAGGAAAACACTGAGCTTCTCTGTATGGTATTGCATTAAAAATCATGTTTCAAAATACAATCACATGTATAAGTCGCATGAGCAGAGTTAGGCTCTAAGTGCATTCCTCAAATTGTGGGCAGCTGTTTGCAGAATTTTCAGCTTGGTTGGCTGGGTTTTTTTTATTGATCAGGATAAAGAAAGTCAGGAAATTATAGTAATTTACATAGCTTACATAAAATAAAGCTATTTCTTATTATATAATTCAGAGATATGAGTTATACTTGAGAAGGCATAGCAATGTTTATATTCAAAACACACGAACAGAAAAAATCTATGAGTCAAGGAGATATACAATGAAAAACTTCTGTCATAAAACCTTATCAAAGGCCTTGAAGCCTGCAAATAAATAACACTCCACATCTGTCCCTTCCAACAGATCCGTCCTTTGCTCACACCAGGAACTTCTTAAATTTCAGGACAGGCAAGGAGGAGGAAAGCAAAACATCTGTGGAAAGAAAAGTCAACAAATTTTAAGAGCCAAAGTGTCGTCTGTTCTAAAATCATAGAGGTCAGGTTAAGGAATCCTCTGTGCAGGATCACAAGCTCCAGTTGGGAGCCAAGTACAAAGGAAAGGGGAAAAGGGAGCATCTGTGCAACATAAAATCCTGCCAGTTTACAGCTTTATAATCAGCTTAACCATTTCTTCAATTTACAGAAAGCTGAAGAGTGTTATCTTGTACCCATGCAATGAAAAGTGCTAGTTTATTATTACACACATTTATCTTCATCAGAATATTTTGCAAGAGCTAGAGAACGTATATTGAGATCCATCTCTGGACTTTATAATCTGACTTGATTATTATAGTTTTATTAAACATCTCTATACAACTTGTATCTGAAAAATATATACATTGAATTAGTTTGCAGGAGTACATCACCATTCTTCAGTGTCCAGTATAATCATTCCCTAGGAAAACTGACTCTTCTCAAATTTCATTTGAGTACATACCTTCTTAGAGGATTACTGTGTTTTCTATAGGATTTTTTCCACAGCTCATTTATTTACACATTTTATACATTACACACAGTATTACAAAGTACCAGGCAATCAGAATCATCCCCATTTCAAGATACAGCACTATTAATATAATTCTCTCCTAACATAGGTTTCTAATGAGCTTTGAAGGATTATCACATTAGATGAGAATCTCAGCTTCGTAAGCAAGTGTAACTTCTCATGTACATTGAGCGAGTGCATTGGGTGTTGTAAATTGAAGATCAGAAATTTCTTAGTCTTTGAAAAACTAATCCAATGGGGAAATGGAATGCCGTGGTACATGTAAGATCACGAACGAGTGAAGAAATGTACATGAAAACGAGTATGTTTTAGAGCACTGCACTTCTGTGCATGTTTATACATTCCCCCAAACCCATCTGCATAGACTGAAACTGTGAATGCTACTATGTCGTATATGTGTGATGTAGGTAGTAGAACTACAAATTAAATTAGTACATGAGACTTCTGTATTGTAAAACAATTAAGTTGCTCCAACTTCACTTGAAAGAGAGACCACATGAACTTTAGGAAGGGTAATTTCTGAATGCCTCACACTGGTCTTGCTGATTAAAATGTACTACAAAATAAAACAAGCAAACAAATAAATTTGATATGTAAGACAAGAAAATACTTAGAGATATGGTTATTGAGAACTGCTTAAAATCTTTTGTCTCAGATCTATTTTCATGAATTAGAATTGCCTTAAGGACTGTGTTTCTGTTGCAAAGGAATGGAAAATCCTGATATTTAGGATGATGTAGCACAAAGTGAATATGTTAATCTAACCATCTGTGGATAACAACCTATGGATAAAAACATTGCCTTTGGCAAAAAGAGAGGTTTGAGAGAGTTCAAACCATGGAATACCCAAATACACAGAGTCTGAATGGGACTGTTCTGCTATCCTGCACCTAAGTAAACTCCAAGTGAACACCAAATATGTTTTTTCAGCTTTTGTCTGTGTTGCTGTGCTGAAGGCAGAGCTATTGTCTTAATGGCAGGTTCCCTTCAGGCCCCTCAGGAGCATGAGGTCACCTCCTGACCCCAGAGGGCAGCAAGGGCACTCACAGCTATCAGCGGTGCCAAGCTTTTCATTATCCATAGCATTTAATAACTTGCATATCCCACCATATCCCACCTTTCCATCCATCCCACTCCCAATCTCAATATGCCCCTATATGTTCCTCAATGTGTATAGGGGCATTTCTACACTGTGAACACCACTGCTGCAATAGTTGCTGGAATTGGGGTAGAGAATTTGGAAGAGCTTCCAGAAGAAGGTATGCTGTTACAGCCAGTCAATAAATCCACCCAGAACTACATCTAATGGCTAAATAAGGTTTTTATCAATAGGTGTACTGTACGGCAAAGGGTCTCTAATTTTTAGCTGGTTTCTGTTGGGCTTTTTGCACACACTTGTTATCCATTCTGTCTCTCTGCCTCATTATCTCATAAACACTAGCTGAGTGTTCTGAAAAAGCATTCTGGAAATAATTATCACTTGTAATCGGAGGAAAAAACAATACAGTAAACTGTCTGCTGCTAATATAAACATTCAGCCACTACTAAAAGCTGCTTTAGATAACTCTTCAGCTGTTCCCCAGAACCCTTCAAGTATTTTTCTTCCTCCCTTGGAGAAGTATGTCCAGAGGTTAATAAATATGAACTGTGACAGACCAAAGAGAGGAGCAAATTCAAAGCAAAAGGCCCTTCACAGCACACCCTGCCCACAACTTCCTCTCAACAGAGACACCACCTCTGCAACTTGACAAGCTGGAAGTGCAACTCAAGGAAAGAGATGTAAGTCAGGGCATCTCCCAGGTCCCTCCTGGTATTCTTCAGCTGGTAGCTTGATATTCTGCTTGGGCAGCAAAAGTCTTTGCCCTTTCTGTTCCTGGAAGTGATTTCAAGCTGTAATTTGAACTCTATGTTACAATAATTTGGCTCTGAGATGACAAAGACTTCCAGGAGGATTAAAGAAAAAGTGCTGCTTTGGAGGGACCTGGGAAACAGCTGTTCCAGGAGTCTGCATAAAGCTGTCACATGATAGTGGAAAATGCACAAGTGGGTTGAATGCCTTCTGCCTGGCCAGAAAAGGCACCGTGCCAGCTGCCCCCAAGCACATGGTCTTGCCTGTTTTATGATACAAGATTCACTGACCTCAGGTGAGTGCTCAATTCCAACTAACTGGACTTAAGCACTCACCAGAGAGGAGGGGTGGCTGGGATCAGAGAGGAATCAGGAGCTCCAGGACAGTCTGGATGCCAAAAAGGGGGCATGGAACAAAACAGAAAACTGTAAATTCATACTGCTCCCAGAACAGTAAATCCCATAACACAAAGCAGATTTAATGCTTGGGCTGAAAGCCATGCCTGGTACCTGCCCCCATCTTCATGCACCTCCATGCTCAGTGTGTGCACTGCTGACACCTAGGATTAGTGCTACCCTTCCCTCCAGGCTTTCATCACTCCCTCCTTTTACCAGCCATAATCTATCCCAGGTGCTAAAGAGCGGGTCCAGCCATCTCCTGCCACACTGCAGGGAACAGGGTACTGAGGGCTGCAGTAAAGATGTCAAAAGCTCTGCTAAGGAGATGTGAGCAGGAGTTAGGGGAGCACAGCAGAATCATCACTGGCTGTTTTTGCATGGGGAATGCGTAGGGTCATTCCCAATCTAAGTAAAAAAGGCACAACATCAAATAGCAAAATAGAAGTGCTGTAATAATCAGATACTAATAAGAAGAGGAATATAAATAGTGAATATTTCTTAGGTCTCTTCATCCTGGAAACCCTACTTTGATGCAGCATCAGATAGATCCATGAAAGCAGTGTAGTTACATCAGACTCTCTATTTTGGAATTAAATCCAGAACTATCTCATTATATTGTGGGAAATGTATCTCATGCCTGACTCATGTCTAGGTCCCTGACTATAGAGAAACTGCTTGTAACTTTGGTCCTCGTAGCAACCAAAGCAGGAGATGTAGGTAGCAAAAGACACTGGGTAGCAGGTAGCTGAGCCTGCAAAGGATGGCATGGTTTGCATATAGGCTAATAGAGCTACACTGATTCCACATTGCAAAGTAAGTTACAATGTTTGTCCATTGATTGGTTTCTGCTGTTTTTCTACTAGAACAGACTCATTGACATCAATGATGTTAAAGGCAAGACTCAGTATGTTTTCTGTGAATAGCTCACAGGCTGGAAATTGTGGTTATTGTCCAACAGGAATGACTGGATGGCCTACTGTATTATGGCAAATACAATCCCTCCCAAAAAAGTCAGAGTGAATTCACAGTCATTTTTCTTCTGTTGAAAAAATGGAGCCCACAGGCAATAGGGAATACAATACGATCACTGCTGGTAATCAGCAGCAATCTGTCTATCATACTGTTCCCAGTCTGGGCATGGGACTTTTCCTTATACATTGATTAAACTGTCTGCAAGAGCTTGAAGGCTCCAGCAGCCCACACAGGCAAAGGAACAGTCACAGATAAGTTCATGACAGACTTCTATGTTAATAGCAGGAAAAATCTCCAAACTGCTCTTGGACTTGTGGGGAAGACTTGTAGGCTTCGAAGGATCCAAATCCATCACTTCCAAATTTGTATCAGGATGAGGTGAGTCTATAACTTGGCCTTCACAGAGATGTGCAAGCTGAATGGCATTTAATTTGTGCTCCTAATGTCTCAGATAGTTCTGACTGGATAGAGAATTTATGAAGTAATTTAGCTGACACTTTTAAACCACAATTACTTTGTAAGAGCAGCTGGAGTTTGTGGCTAATTTTTTGCTTCCATATTATTTTGTGAAAATTATTAAATAGGAGTTATTCAGTTAATCATACTCTCTGATCTCTTCTTCAGTGAATTCACATTTCTTTTCAAGTGTAGTCAGGTATGCAGCTGGGAAAATATCTATAGGACACAGGTGTTGTTCTGGTGGTTGAGCTTTTAACAGCAAGTGCTGGGATTCTCCTGCTCAGAGAATATGCCTACCTATGAAAAAAAATCTGTGTTAAGACATCTTGATGTGAGATTAGCCAGGATTCATCACCCTTTGTTGTAGACTGTGTGAAGATAATGCGGGAAACAAAACTTCAAGAAGGCAAAAGCTGAAAGCTTAAATATATGACCTTAGTCCCACTTGTGGAACAACGAACATCTCCAATTGTCTTCTGTAGCTTTTCAAATTAAGTAATTTATTTATACAGTTAAACATTAATTTGATGTCAGCTTTAAGATTCTGTTATAGAAATTTGCCATAGAATCTAATTCAAGAGGCAATTTAACTTTATTAATGTGGGAGGAAATGTGAGCATAATGTGAGCTATTTTTTAATCATAACTGCC
>NW_008678483.1:6232-9103 GCF_000695815.1 Acanthisitta chloris
CTTATACCTAAAAGCCATTATTAGCAAACTGAATAATTTATCACTTCCAATTTTCAAGAAATTAGCCCTGCCTAACACTGAAACCAGAAACCATTTAATAATAATAATTCAAAAGCTTATTTCAGGTTCTTAATTTGAGGAACAGTAGGAGTGTCCTAATGTGTGGTTCAGGGACCATCATTTTAAGATGAGCACCAGCTT
This sequence comes from Acanthisitta chloris, assembly GCF_000695815.1. Classification (NCBI taxonomy): domain Eukaryota; kingdom Metazoa; phylum Chordata; class Aves; order Passeriformes; family Acanthisittidae; genus Acanthisitta; species Acanthisitta chloris. The sequence goes on from NW_008678483.1 coordinate 6,434, forward strand.
TTCCTGTCTATAGCCATTATTAGCAAACTGAATAATTTATCACTTCCAATTTTCAAGAAATTAGCCCTGCCTAACACTGAAACCAGAAACCATTTAATAATAATAATTCAAAAGCTTATTTCAGGTTCTTAATTTGAGGAACAGTAGGAGTGTCCTAATGTGTGGTTCAGGGACCATCATTTTAAGATGAGCACCAGCTTTTCCTGTCTATAAAAGCAGGTGAATGTGCCTTCCTGCTGCCTTATGGGCACTTCTACATGTATTTCAACTGAATTTTCATGAATGGGAAATTATAGTATGGAAGTCTCTGCTTCACCTTTCTAATGCTACTTAGAGAGATCCTCTGCTATAGAATGGAAACAGAGTTTACACTTGCATTTTGTCTTTAAACTGAACTCTTCATTATTTGAAGCGTATGATTTTTGAATTAAATACACTTACATTTAACTAACTAGAAGGACTTATGGAATCAGTCTATAAGTTGTATTGAAAGAATAGCCTGACTTGGAAAACAGGGGAAATCAGATTCCCTATTAATTTGTAAATAAATAAACATGGCAAAAGGACAAAGTTTATGGGGCAATTTTATTTTAATTACTATCAAGTGAAATTTCACTGATTTTCTGATTCCTTTTCTACTTAGCTGTAGCTATCCACAGTGCAAAGTCAGTGTTAAATGCTATCAAGGCTGGCAGTAGTGTTTGCTGTCTCTTTTGTGCTGTGTAAACAAATGCTCATCAGTGAAGAAGCAGTCTAACATTTTTGAATATCTAGTGAGGTATCAGCTCCACTTTAAAAAGAATTATAATTAAAGATTCATGAGCTACTGGAAATGTTTAGAATCTGAATTGCACAGCAAAAAGAGACAACTGTCTACGTAAATATTATACACACGATGGATGGATCGTCAGGCTGTATTGACTAAGGTGGTGTTTCTGTGTAAACTCCATTGCTAATTAGAGGTTTGTTTTGGAGAAAAAGACACAAAGCCAATCAGTGTGATGAGCAGAGAGCTTAGGAGCTGAGCTCTCTAGCTGACTTTGACTTCAATCAAGAAATGCCTGTGTTTAAACAAATGAAAACATTATCAAACTTTAGTCAATTAGTATCTGCAGCAACACTGCAGTGCTGGATTTACTGTTCCTGGATTCCTCCATGCATGTTTCTGGTGGTCTTTGGGGAGCAGCCAGAGGTGCTGTCCTGCGAGAGGCAATTAAAATTCTTCTCCATCTGCAAAAACTTTCTTCTCTTTCAAAAACTCTTTCATTGCAACCCAAGGTGACCCCACCATGGGTACTCCCAGGAATGTACAAATCTCTGGTACGAGGCTCCATCAGCCTGAAGATAATGTTTGTATCTCATTGTGAGCTGCCCACAAAGCCACCTTTTTCCTCTATCTTTTTTTTTTTTTAATCTTTTCTCATTTGTAAAAGCAAGGAAAAAAAACCCTGACTGGTATTGCATGCACAATACCACCAATGACCCCACCATGGGTACTCCCAGGAATGTACAAATCTCTGGTACGAGGCTCCATCAGCCTGAAGATAATGTTTGTATCTCATTGTGAGCTGCCCACAAAGCCACCTTTTTCCTCTATCTTTTTTTTTTTTTAATCTTTTCTCATTTGTAAAAGCAAGGAAAAAAAACCCTGACTGGTATTGCATGCACAATACCACCAAGCAAATTTTTCTTTTCCTTTTTTTTAAAAATTCTTTAGACTCTTTTGTAAATGTTATAAAGGAACAGGAAAAATGGCTATTACTATTGTAGGATTTTTGATAAAAAATAAGGATCTACAGAAGACTGGAAGTTGTTCTGACAAAGAGTGAGTGAATACAAGCCAATTATAAAATAAAAAAGTCAGCAAATAGAGTTTAGCCCTGTGATTTTTGGTGAATACCTTATAACATTTCCGAAGTATTCTATGGACTCTGTAAGCTGATGACACAAGCAACATATAAGATTCAGTTAATTGGCATGACAGTGAGGCCACAAACACAAGGCCCTACAGGAAAAAAACCCAAACTTTAAATCACAAACCAGATAAATAACAGGTGGGTCAGGGATTTCCTAATGAGGTTGGGGTGGTTTTTTTCATAGAATTGTAGAATCATAGTATTGTTAAGGCTGGAAAAGACCTTTAAGATCATCAAGTCCAACCATCAATCTAGCACCAGCACCACGTTCATCATTGAACTATGTCTCAAGTGCCATATCCACACATTTTCTGAACATTTCCAGGGATGGCAACTCCACTACTTCCCTGGGAAGACTGTTCCAATGCTTTACAACCCTTCAGTGAAAAAACTTTTCCTAAAATCTAGACTAAACCTCCTCTGGCACAAACTGACACAATTTCTTCTTGCCCTGTCACTTGTTACTTGGGAGACTGACCCTCGCCTTACTACAACTTCCTTTCAGGTAGTTGTAGAGAGCAATAAAGTCCCTCCTGAGCCTCCTTTTCCTCAGGCTAGACACCCCCAGCTCCCTCAGCCGCTTCTCAAAAGACTTGTGCTCCAGACCCTTCATCAGTTCTGTTGTCCTTCACTGGACTCCCTTCAGAGCCTTGATATCTATTTTTGTAGTGAGGGGGCCAGAACTGATCACATCTATCTTTTGCTTCATGGGAAAATCAGTTGTCCAATTAATAAATAAATAAATAAATAAATA
>NW_008678484.1:0-52381 GCF_000695815.1 Acanthisitta chloris
CGGGGGGCGGGAGGCTTTTCCCAGCCGCTCTACCTGCTCTCTTTTATCGGGGGCAGGAGGTGGGTTTGGGGGGCTGGTTCTTCTTACTCTTTTCTCCCCCCCCTCCTCTTTCCCCTCTTTCGGTCATTTTTTCCAGCCTGTTCCCTTGTGGTGCCCTGATTGTCTGGAGTGGGATCTAGATAAGGGATCCCCCTTGGTGAAGTCACTCATGTGCTGCTGGCTGTGACACATGCTGCATGTGTCCCCTTTGTATGGTCCTGCTTGGGCCACATGCACTTAGTCTGCAGTTTATCACAGGATTTGCTTTCGCGTGTGTAGTGAGTGCTGGAATAAAACAGGATTTCAAAGGGTACCACTAGAGTTGACATTTCAGGCTTGCTCTGGATTTTAAATAAACCTTAACCCGAGGAAACGATTGTTCCCGGTTAAAAGGCCCTAAACTGTCCTTTGTTTCATTAATTGGGATCTTCTGTTTTGTTCTTGTGACAATTCTTTTAAAGAGGCCAGAGGAAGAAATTTAATTTATTAATTTCTTCCATACTGACTGAAACATTTTTGCTGTTTTACACATGGCTGGAGTTATGTTTAGACTTACTTTTTCTCTGTATAGGTTACACGCATGAAATGAACAGAGGGGATCCAGTCCTGCCAGTCCCTTCTAGAGTGAGTAAACGTAGGTCTGGCCCCTTGTCAGAAACTCTCACTACCATCAGGACCTCTGTTCAGTGTGAAGTCTGATAAAATGTCTTTACCTGTTCCAAGCACCCATAAGGCTACCCAAAATACAAGTCATATAATTCTGATTTGCTAAATGCATGCTGTATGTTTTTTTCTTAACTAAGCCTCTAATGGATGTAACTTTCTGCTTTGGTTACATGTGCTTGAGAAACGCATGATAGCTTTTACTTTACATGTTTCATACTACTGACACAGGCAGAAATGGAAATGAATATTTTTGATAGTTTCAGACAAAATACAATGCACAAACTAGGTGAACAATATAATCCAAAAGTCCTATTAACTAGAACCCAATGTAGGAATGCACATTTTACAAATATTTGCCTAGGAACTTAGACTGGTAAATTCTGTCAATATCTCCATCACCTCTGAAATTACTGCCCACCTATATCCACAGTGACCCCAAATTGTCAGAGAGAAAACCTGCCAGTTGTAAATCCACACGGGGCTACAACAGGATTGCAATTTATTATAAAGCAGAAATGTTACTGAAGGGAAAATTGGTGCCTATTCCCAAGTCCACACCTGAAGGGAACACGCTTTCCAGAAATAAAGATGTTATAGAGGATTGTTTAACATTTTTTGGAGTGAGATAGCATAATAATATTAGGTAGATTTTATTTATTGAGAATTCTTTTTAACCCACTCTGAATGTTTTTTAAAAAAATGTTTTAGAATAGCAGGGACTACTGAAATTCAACATCACCTTGAAAAGATTAAAATATTTACTTATGTTGCAGACTTTGTGTATGACACTACATTATGGAATAGTGAAGATAGAGATATACTTTTTCCTCCTTTCTCCAAAATTATCTAGCTTGGTATAATGTTCTTGCTTCCCTCTGAAATGATGTTAATGAGCGCAAAAATTATTCTTGATGTAATTTAAAAGAGGAAATGAAGGACTATTATAAAACTAAAAGTACGTTTTAATACTTTGAAAAACAAATATGGAATATATGTATTTTCATGAGAGATTTTATATAGGATTTGCAAAGAGCTTATTTTAAACAAGTGTGTCTGTACATTCCTTCAGATGACAGTGTGCACACTGTAGTTAAAGTAATTGGATTTTTGATCTCTTGGTCTACTTAATTTTAACAAAATATGATTGTAATGTAAAAGATGCATAAACTAATTTAAAGAACATCTGAAATTTATTCATAAAGATAAATTTAAAATATCTAAAATGCTACTGACTATGAAGAAGTGTTTGTAAAACACCTAATTCAAAAAGATGATCACATTTTTCTTTCAATATTTACTCCTCAAATAAACTTGAGAATCTAAAAAGATGATAACCAACATACACAATGTGGACATTTCAGTTCATTTCTGGTGTTAGGAAGAATAAAAATGAACACAGGAAATGTATTTCACTCTTTTTCTTGTTAAGTCCTTAAAAATCAGCTCTTCACAGAGACATCCTTAGAAATTACAAGTACCTTAGGAATCAGTATTTCCACTAAGTAATTATTTAAAAATTGAATATATGTGCCATTTTCCTTTCTTTTTCAGTGGATAGTTGTGGGTATTGATTGATCAGATAATAATTAGCAAAAAGGAAATAAAAACTAAAATACATTGCAAGACAACAACTAGATATTTCTATATTTACACTAAAACATTTGGATTTTCTTTTAATTGGAAGCCTTCATAAATTATTAAATTACACCTGATTGAGGCAATAATGAAGTTAACTACTGGCAGATAAAATGCTGTTTTCTGTGTAAGATTTATACTTCAGCCCCTTGGACACTTCATATCCCCATTCCACATTTCTTTTGTTAGCATAACATTATTCAAACTTTTATTTTGAAACTATTCTAATAAGTAAAACATAGGTTTGTGTGCACCAACTTACAGAAACAATTGATCTGTCCCTTTTTCACACAAAAATATTTGTGTGTAGCTGTATCTTTAGAAGCATACGAAGGTCTGCTCAGTTTTTGGTTTTGGCACAGTAATTAAGGTAGCAGGAATCAGATACGGTTTAATGCTGAACATTCAAAATTTAACATTGGAGTTCTTGGTTCATCTACAACAGGATGGATACTGTGTTTATAGAGTTCATTCTTGACCTTACCTGAGTAAGTACTTTAAGTTAAAGTATGAGATGCACCTAGAGGGGTAATACATTGAGTTTAATAGGAAGACAGTTAATAACCTTTTTTCATCCTCATGCACTATCAATCATGGCTGTCACCAGTCTGCTGAATCAAAGCAAAAGTGTTCTTCACAGATGACTGATTAGAAACGCAAAATCACAAGATCCATCTTCATGGTCACTTTTATTATAGTCATTTTTAAACTGACAGCAACCTGCTCAGTTTCAGCAGACTGGGCATCACAAATAGTGTCACTCAGTGCAGCTAAGCATGAGAAGATGTTGGCTGGATTATACTTAAAAATAATTAGGCTCGAAGCCTTTTGTGGAAGCAAGAAAAAAGATTTTTGTGCTTCCAGCCCCATCTTTTCAACACCAGCAGTGGCCTACATTTTTACATTGGGTTACTATTGGAAAATATTTTCATCCGTCCACTTCAAGTGAATTAATCAATTTTAGGTGGTCCTTGGATCCTTTTTAAAAACAATACCTTTATTGGTAATATCACCTGTGAATTTTGATAGAACCACTCTTAAGCAGAGGCTTAACATTGCATACTGTTATTTGTATAGTGCAGTGATGAACTGTTGATTTCCAGCCTTCTGAACATAGCTAATTACCCTGCTAACTAGATTTGTTTCAGTAACATTGTCTCCTGTTCAAGTAAACTAGTGAACAGTTCAATAGTTTAAGGTTATTTATCAATTAAATAGGCTGCAGCAAGTTTAAAGTCAAAATGATATGGGTGAGAGAGACAGGGAGAGAAAGGGAGAGAAGGAACAGTAACACTGCAAGTTGTGCTCTGTTCTGGTGTTTCCGAAATGTGATGAAAGAATATAAGAAAAGCTATTCAATAATGTTGGAAAATGAAAGTTGGTTTGTTTGGAGTTTTGTTTGGTTGGCTTTTTCTTTCTTATAAATATGAATTGCTTAAATTGTTATTGTCTCTAAAGGGTGTCTTTCCTGTGTGAAAACTGTAGGATTGGTTCCTTAATTTAAATAAAATCCTTTCCCTCTACTTAATGCTGCTTAACATGTGTAGGAAAATAATAGATTCTGATTTGGAATTTTGATTCAAGGACTGATGGAGTGCGAAGATAGCCAAGACTAATTTTTAAATTAGGTGGAAGCTAAATAGACCTCCCTCTAAACTCTTCAAAATCTTTTCTCCTTTTTAAAATTTAAATTCCACTTCAACTTGTGAACACAAAATAACATATTGCACCAGCTGAGCATCATTTTTAAATTATCTTTAGAATTGCAGTGAAATGGTGCATCTGGTTTGCCACTTAACTTTAACCCCCAAAAGGTAGTCTTATTACTAAGCCTGATTTTTGGAGCAGTGATTCCTTCAACACAGCTCAAAGGACTCTTCGCACCGCATTTGCAAAACTTTTCTTTAAAACATATCTGTTTACTACAAGTGACTTCTGTGGGCTGAAGTATTGGGCCTTTCTTGCAGTGCCCCTTATAGTGCCCTTTCCCATCCTGCTCTCTCAAACTGGAGGCCAGGACTTTGGTCAAGCAGGGCTCTTCCAAAAGGTAATGCTCTTCGTTTCCACTCTCAGACCTCACTCACTTTTCTCTCTAGGCTATAAACACACACATATGCACACAGACACACACTCAGTGATGGTGAAGTGAGGTATATACAAATATGTAAACACACAAAAAGCCCATGCTACATACGTGTTTTTAAAACCATACATGAGTTGGCACACAACCAGTGGTTCCTGGATAGTTATGCTCACACATGGATCCCAAGCTAGTCATGTTAATGTCTTTAAAGTATCTTTAATAGTTTTATAATATTTCCATGTGCTACATAAGCAACTGTGAGACCAAAGGAGAGAGGGAAGAGAAGTAGGCAGGTTTATGTCCAGTTGATTTTCCCCTTCCCTCCAGTTACTACTTATCTTAAGGATATAATTAGCATTGATAATATGGTCCCATGTAGAGACTCCATTTTTGTTAAAGTAGTCTTAACATGCATCTCTATTTTCTGATGAAAAATTGATACACTAATGCTGACTGACATCTGTCTAAAAATCAAAGAGGCTACGTATGTCTGAATTTAAATTTCTGAGCATTAATCAAGAGCTAATCAAGTGGACAAACTAACAATGTCTACTGATAAACAACACAATCATATTTTAATCATGATGCTTTTGGGGGGAAGATGATGTTATTTAATTAATATTTTTTGCCCATTAGGTATTTTTAATAGTATATTCTCAACATAAATGCCTAAAGAAAGTTGACTGTAAATTATTCATGTGCACCTTTGTGTGTAGTAAAGACTTTTAAAGAAATCCTGAGATCTGCAAGTATAAATATCTGCATTAAAGAGAGAAAATAATACATCTGTTTGGGCTACAAATACTTTCTAGTTTCAAGCAGAAAAGTTGTTCTTTCTCCTAAATATTAAATAATACTAATCTACTTCCTGGGATTTTTTTTGTGGGTTTTATTTCCAAACTCTGTAACCACTTCAAGACAGTATGGAAAAGGTGACCACTATAGCTTAACTTAAACATGTAGTAAATCTGTGTGTCTCTAGTAATTAACATAAATAGGATGATCAATGTTAAGAAATGTTGTGGTTCGTTTTTTTCCTGTCAAGATGAAAGGAGACAGAGGTAATAATCATTAAATATATTTTTATGACCTTAAAAAAACAGACGCATCAGCCTGACATCGTAAACTTTCAGAATGCATATGCTGTTTTACTGTATATATCTTCCCAAAAATGTTGTATTGCTCATATTGTGCTTATTTCCTATGTTACTACACTTGCTTATCCAGGATATTTATTACATAATAGTATATAACACAGAGTTAACTTTGAAAGACTAGGAATTTTAGAAATTACCTTTGTATTAGCTATATTTCCAACTACAATTCTATCAATCCTTATAAGAAATCACTGAAGTACTAGCATACTATTAAGGAAATGTTACAGTAGAGTTATTATACCATATTTAAGTACTGAATGCATATAAATATTTTGTAAGATTTCCCAAGATGTAATTTATATAACAAATAAGTAAAAGAATTTGCATCTCCTTTAGTAATTACTAATGTAATTGGAAGGAAATAATAGTGAATGGGTAGCTACATGCACAGAAGGCAGCAGCTGAAAGACAGCATAACTTTTATTTTAAATAAGCAGATCTACGCAAGTAAATAGACCAAACAGTACCTGGAAGATTTCTTTCCAAGTGCACTTATAATAAACATATTTAGACCCATGAAAAATAGCCCTCAAATCCTTTAACAGTGAACGCAGAGCAGTAGACAAGAACACTAGGAATTCCCATACCACACCTGCCTTTTTGCTGCCTGAATATGCAGCTGTTTCTGTCCTCACTGCCTTTTTTTTTCTCCTTTGGTTTCTGAAATGTTCTCTTTAGAAGCTTAGAGAAGGAGAAAAAGCTTTCCTATGAGCATCAGGTTGCGGTAAATGTGTGTATGTGAGTGTGTGTGCGTACGAAGATGTACCAGAAAGGCTAGACTGGTCATCTTTCAGCGTCTCTCTTCTACCTGGGGTTCAGAACCTCAGCTACCACTCACTGAGCTTTAAAGGGAAAAGAAAAGGGAGCAGAGGTCATACAAAATGTTTCTGTTTTTATATTCAAATTATCAACATTTAGAATAAAGCTTAATGTCTGATATCAATATTCCCCCTGGCTAACTAGGTAGCTAATTTTTGCCTTCTCTCAGAAGATGTGTATCAGTAAGTCCAGACAACTGCTCATTGGGATTTGAAAAGGATTCTGCATTTTTCCCTTTACAATTCCTAAAATATTGATCACATATTATGAAGTGGGGTTTTCTGTTTAGTTGTCTGGGGTTTTTTTTCTGTCTTTATCTCACAGACATCTTTTTTGTTTTTTTCCTGCCTCCTGCAAAAGATATGAGCCATGAATCCTTGCAGGTTGTCTGTGCACTTTTGCTTTGTAAGAACAACTTCATAGGAAAGGTGTAAATATTTATTAGCCAAATAGAGCAAAACCACATGTTTTTCTTCCAACAATTAGGAACAACACCTATTTTTATCCTGCTGCTGAAGGATGCACATGGAAACTTTGGTGGATATGCTAAATACAGTAAAATAAGTGTGTCTAATACAGATTGAAAACCAGAGAAGAGTTATCTTATTTCTCAAGCAACAGATTCAGGGATAAGCACATATACTTTGTTTTTCTTCTATCTTTTATCTGTAGTCTAAATCATAGTTTAGATCATAGTCTGGTAAGCTAAAAGGATAAGATTATTTTCGTATAAATGTCCAACTAGGATTTTAAAGACATGCCGTGGAATGCATAAGGGGTAAAAAAAATTCCCCAAATGTCCTTGAATAGTTTAGGTGCTAACAGTAGGCTTTTTTTTTTTTTAATATTTGATCTTTCTTTGTAGTTTTTATTCTAACTTAACTGTATTTAGGCCCTGTTTTCATTTTTGTAAAGCACTAGGTTTTTCTTCTTTGTAAGCTGTTCTCCCATAGTGCATCTTAGTTTAATTCATTTTTAGCAAAAGAAACACCCAAGTTCAATCTGGAGACCTCCTTCCAACATAATTTAGCTAGACCTTTTCTTAGTAAAGGTTTTCTGGTTTTCATTTTCACTTCATATTCTCAAATAAAAGATCCTTTGTTGTCTACCATTTGATTGGACTTAATGAAAAACACTCCATTTTAACTTAACAGTATTTCCCTTTGAATTTATTATATTTAAGAACACTGTCAAAAATCAAGCATTTAATCTCAGGTTTTTATACTTAAAATTATATTACTATCATATGGTTCAATGAGGTGATGTAGAAAGTATATTGAATAGATTTCAAAAAGAAAAGTGAAAAACTAGCCTCATTTTAATATGAAACTAAATACTATAGCTAATGTGCAGATTGGGTATGGTAGTTGACTTTAAAGACTAACATGTGACAGGGTGCCAACAGCTGAATTGTTCAGTATTGACTAAATGAGGTTCACTGATTTGTATTGAGGCTAATATCTTCTTTAAACAATTCCGTGTAAATTGTGCGTATAAAGTCATTGGAAGCTATTTCTCAGGACAGCCTCGCTGGCTAGCTACCTGCTGGAGTGAGGAAGATAATCAATAGAAAGAAATAGAGCTGAGCATGAGACTAGGAAGCTTCAGAGCAGTTAGTGCTGATAAAAGTAGATGATGTCAATATTTGGGGATAACACAACTCTAGGATAACAGACAAAAGAGAAGTGCATATGTTGTAGAGTGTTCAAACAGGGGCAGAATTAATGCATAAGTGGCAGATGTTGCCCCAGGCTGCAAAAGACATTATTTATTCCAGGTATTGTTAAATTCCTAGTGATACACCACTGCTCAATATAGTATATTAAAATTATATCTAGCAATGAGAATGCCAGAATACCTTTTACATGAGTAGAAATTCTCAGATATAAAGAAGCTATTGCACTCTATTGGCATAGAGCATTTTCCACACATCTCCTCGACCTCGTAAGAAAGAGATTCTGTCAGAAATTAATCCTGCAAAAACAGTGCTCACTGTTCTCAAATTAATATTTAGAATAAATATTTATAAGATTAACAAAACCAGAATGAAATGGCAGAGTTTGGCAAAAATCAATTCTTTACTTGTAAAGATGTTGATTCCTTGAGTCCACCCTCTTCCCCCCACCTTTTTTTTGTGTTTGAAGATTATTGAAATAAAAAATTCCCAATGCTTATTCAGATTTATAATATGGTGAATGTTTTTAGCCATGGTGTCTTTACTGGTAGTGAAGTATTGGTATATTTTTGCTAATTGAATAGTAGAAATCAATTTTCCTCTTGCTGTCAGGCAATGAATTTTTGTTCTTCTATGCTGATCTCTCTGTTGATGTATTATGACATAGTCTGTCAACATGAACAGATATGTGAAAGGGAGATTGGGTGACTGAGACATGCAACCTGAATATGGCTCCTCTTCAATTTTAAGCATATTATCATGTTTGGATACAGTCAGTAGAAATGTAGGATTTTTTTTGCCTCTAAAGAAAGCTATTATTTTGTTGTAATTTAAGCAAAAGCAAAACAGGTGGACTATGACAAGGTCCTAAAAGCAGAATGAATGAGGTAACTCCAAAACATATGCATGAGAGCTTAAAAAGCTTTCACTTCTAAGTTAATAGCCCTTTAAATCTAGCATTTGCAAAGCACAGAAGTTTTTTGTGTAAGAAGAACCAATCCAGGTTTATCTGATTATTAAATATTGCTATCTTTTCTTAAAAATAATTAAATAATTCCACAAGCTTTACATGGTTTTGTTGTCACAGATGTTTTTATTGTTTGGTGTTAGATATCTGGATTACATCAAGTAGGTGATTACTATGTCAGCTAAAAAGGTCAAGATCCATACTTTTTATTTCAAACCATCATAAAGAAGCATTTCTGTAATGACGCATGTGTCTATACTGTGGATCTTTCCCTGCTCATTTAAAAAAAAGCTTCTCTCTGACACATGGCTTAACAGGAGAGAATTTCGTATTTTGATAGCTAATACAGTGTCAATATTCATGCTTAAAGAGAAACACTTGTGTACTGAAATTAACCTTTTCACAGCAAATTTCTTATTAAAAATATCAGATTTTATCACTAAATATAAAATTCATAGCACTAAAAGTTGTTATTATTAAGCTGATGTGCCATGAAACCTTCTTATACATTATTTTTCAGGTTGGTATTCTTTAGTAGTCATTCGCGCCATAATTCCATCCTAAAATTACAAGCATATATAAGATTCCTGTTTAATTCTTAACTCCATAGAAATCTTCATTTCAAATAAGCATGCATTTTGATTTGGGACATAGTCAAAAATCTTCAAAGATATATACATCAACTAATTTGTTAATCTTGTGCCACTTTTAGCATTTGTCACACATATAGACCAGGAAATTGGCTCCATCTCATTCTAGCTCTGTGTTGAATTAAAAATCTCTACTGCAAAGAAGAGCATGATGTGGGGAAAGAATAAATTTAGTTCTTTCCTTAGTAATGCACATATATTTCCATACATTTCACCTCCTAAGGGAGCCTGTGAACGCATTCAATAAATACAAAACTGTAATTCCAGGAAAAGGGAATTTTTATATTATAAATTTCACATAGTACTTTATTCTTAAAAGATATGAAATTACAAATGTCATTATGTTTTTATTCTCTTACAAAATACAGGATATATATAAAAAAAAGAAAGCATTAAATTTAGTCATTGGTATTTCTGAGAGTATTAGGCATCTTAGAACAAAAAATATATATTCAACAATGGGACTTAGAAATTAAGAAAATTTAGCTACGTTCAGCCCAACTAGTTCTGCCTTACATATACTAAAATCAAAATCATATATGTAAGCTTTATATCGAATGATTGCCTATCTTCACCTTATATATTAAGGTCACCAAAAAGAGCAGTTTATGGATAAAGGGCAATAATAAAGAGGTAGCCTTTAAACATGATTAGTTGGTGTCTGTTAAAGATGTGTTAAAATGAAATATATACTGCAGGTGGAGGAAATTACTAACTCCTTCTAGGATGATAGACTTGCTATATGTGTATTTCACTATACCTTTAAAATATTTGTAAATTTGACTGCATTCTGAGGAGACAGAGCAATGTAGTAGATTTATGAGGGTCTGACGGAAACAGGGCTAGGAAAGATTATGGCATACTTGTTTAGAAAAACTGAGAACTGAAGGTTCCTGATTTACACTGACATATATCTAGATGAAACTATAGGTTGCAAATTGCCTAGAGGAGCTATCTTTTATTAAGTGTTTGATGGGTACAGAAATGTACATATCTATTCTGAAACAGTCTAGGAATACTGATGCAATATTTGAAAATACAATTTTATATTTTTAGATTTTTCTTAAATATTTTTATTTTTGTGGCCACCTCACTCAGCCCTGTTCATGCCTACCAAACAAGCTGTATGGCTAGAGAAGTTTTGTTGCATTATTTTGAGTTCCTGCCATAGCGGGGTGCTGAAATGCTCTCTGCACTGCAGGGCTAGGAAAGATCAAACCGCAGCCTAGGCACTTCTTACCTTTTTCAACAGATTGCCAACAGATTTCCAATGTATTTTACAGATTCTACATTTCAACAGTTAGAAAATGGTGTTATAATTCCCAGCATTCCAAATTAATGCATTTCCAAAGGCTCTCACCTTTGCTACTACATTGTGATGCCATTACATATGTTTAGTTTGAAATTAGAAAAGGAGCAGCAGAAAAGACATGCAGTTTTACCAAGCACTGTAAAATTTCTTGCAAAGAAAGCCTGAAAGACTGGTAAGTTTCCTACTCAGGTCAACTTTCCTTGTTTTCTTCCGACTGATACAAGGTAGATGCCTTGTCTAGGGTTGACAGTGGGGCCAGGGGGCAGACTGGCTTTGCACTATTATTTTCAGTACAATAACTTCCATTTTCTTTAGGAGCTGTTACTTTTTAATCTTATTTTAAATCATTATTATCATAGTGAAAATCTGTATTAGTCACTGCAATTCTGCTTTCATAATTCATATTTTATTAATGCAATTAAAATTGGTATTTACTGGTGCTTCAGGAACAAAATTACAAATTTAATATCAGTTTAACAATGGATGATGTTATGCATTCTAGTTATGTCAGCATGTTTTCAAGCCAGGTGGATGCATTATATAAATATTTGGCAATATTTTACATAATATTCCACCTATTAGGTGGGAAGTTTTGTCAGGGTCATAGGTGCAGTTGGTCACCAGTTAGATATGTAAAACTGTTTTTTTTCCCCCTGCAGTAGATGTGTAAACAGTATTAAAATATCAGCACTTTTAAAGATTTCATTGGCTTCTAATAATGACATAATAAGCACTGTCTGTTAGTGTAAGGTTTTGGTCAGCAATAGAGAAAAAGTTTATGATCAGACAACCGTTTGCATGTTCATTATGAAGATATGTTCAGTGTATTGATAACAAAAGCTTTCTGTGTTGTAGTGTTATATGAAGAGTTGTACATCTGTGATAAGCAACATGCACTGACTCGGTTTTATCAGCAACTTGCGTACTTTACTTAAATCGTTAACTTATCAGATCTGGGCAGGGATGCCTGGATCTTTCTGGATGTTTGGATAGTGCCTAGTGTAATATAATGTATACTAGAATATAAGGAAATAATTGGCACTTGTTAGTTATAAGCAGCACTTGTTAGCATAGGCTTTCTAGCATGCCAACAGGCAATTAACCTCAGCATCAGTCAATCACCTTTTCCTAGTTAACTCGCATTACAGTTTGAGGACAGCTGCCATCTTCTTGTGGAAAAATACATGTAACTATGCCCCTGTCTGTCATGTAAGTTTTAGACCAGTGTAACTTTATTCAATTCAAAAGAGTTAGAGCTTTCTAAATAGCAGGGTAATCAAGAAAATTATTTTTCTTCCATGACTATAAATTCGGAGTAAGTGCACTTAATTCATTGGAACTACATCTGTGTAGGACTGTGGCACTGAAATCAGAATCAATCTTTTCTTTCCATACGTAAGAGGTGAAAGTGTAGTACTGTACATAAGTCAATCAAAGTAATGATGTTGCTTAGCAATGTAAATGCAAAAGAGTAGACTGCTGATGCCAAGAAATTTGCACCTACATATTGCACCTGTCAGTGAAAGGGAGGTGGCATTGCAACTGCAGCGCAGTGTGGAATTAATGCCCTAATTAGAGACTTCTTCATCTCTATTAGATATGCCTGACAAGACAATATGGTGAGGTTATTTATCAGCTCATCATTGCTATGGGTGGTAGGAGTAGCTTGGTTTTTTTTTTTCCTGTTTGTTAAGGGTCTTTTTGAGACATAATAAATACTTTCAATCCATTTTTGATAGGAATAGATGACCAGAAGGAAGTTTTTGTGTGCTATTTGTGTAGATCAGATACCTTGGCAGTGGGTTAATGGAACTGTTTATTCCCATTTACCTACATGTAAGAGTGATTTTCATAGGAGAAAGGTATGGGTGAACTGAACTGTGATTTAAAGTACATCATTTTATTTCAGTAGCAGAGAGCAACTTCCATAAATGACAACTTTTTTTCTTTTGATAACTCTAGTGAAATACAGAGATGACACCTGTATGAAGCATTATTTTTAGAAAGAGGGACTGGGACACTTCTTCTCGCCTGACTATCGAAATGACATATAAATAACATTTCTTTTAGTTTTTCTGTGAGTTTTGTGACTTGTGCCTTGGTGTGTGACTGCAATGTGCATTTTTTGTTGACAGATGCGAATAAGGTATAGAGAGTACTAAATAAAAGTGTGCCTGGTCCAAATAGATAGCAATATACAGGATAACTTAGAGGGGGAAAGAAAAAGAAAGAAAAAAGTGGATTCACGATAAACTTCTTCCTGGTCAGTCCATTTGGGAATAAACAGACCAACATGGAGTATTTTTCCAGCAAGTGATGAAAACAACAAAAAGAGAAAGTTGAGGCTTGCAAGGTATTTTAACACTGTTCTTAAGCATTTTACATATTCAATTCTGAATAAATAAATCTTTCAGTTTTGAATTGAAGTCTGTCCAGCCCAGGTAAGAAAACCATAGAATAGGAGTTCCTCCTTTATTTTACAGAAGTTTAGTTTTTATTGCTTAATATTCTCCATGTCTTACAGACAGAAATTCTTTGGGGAATGTTTAAAGAATGGACTTTTCAGTGGATTTCTTTGGGGTATTCTTGTCAAATAGTCACTCTGGAAATCATCCTGAGGCATATTCTGATCTTAAGTCACTTTACACTGTGTTAAGTCACCCTGTAAAGTTCTTACTACTAGTTGGGGATTACCTTAGTGATGTCAGTCACTTTTCAAATATAAAATCATCTATCAGTGAAACAGTCCTATGAAAGCAAAATATGACTAAGTTTAATTTGATTCTTGATAGTGTTTTCTTCTAACTGTATCTGTGGTAGCTATAACTACAGTTTTCATCTTGCTCTAAGCTTCTGATCACTTCTCTTGGTACCAGAATTTGCATTCCCAGAGCAACCCCTAGCCTCTTTGGCAAGTTATTCTTTAAGTTAGTCAGGTACACGTTGATTGAGTTGAGTGAGGAAGTGGCTCCATGAACAGCTTCACTGGCAGCTCTGAAGGAGCAGTAACCTCCATCTGGGGTGTGCCATTTAGCTAGAACAGACTGAAACTGCTTCCTTTGGTAGTTAGCACAGTTATAATCAGAAAGCATATTCAAGCTATGCTTACATGAGGCACTCCCTCATGCCAATGCAGAAATACAAGAAGATACTGTACTTACTGCAGAATCATGATGAAACCTATTTTTTTTTAATATTATGTAAACTTAATTGCACAACTGTTGTAGAATAGGAAGTTACATGAAGCTCGTTGTTGCATGTAACTATTGTATGCCTCAAGACAATAAAATCTTTTGAGCAATATTTCTGCTCAAACTATTTAAGTGCACTCCTGGAAAAGTTCTTGAAAGGAAACTGGATTGTTTGGATTAAAATATTCTTCAGTAGTGTGTTAATTATGTAAGAACATGAAGGAACTTGACAGGAATTAGAAAGAAGTGTCCTCACTGGTAAAGATGAGGTGAGAAAATGTTATATTTTGGCATGAAACATGTTTTCTGCTAGTACTTCTGATGAAATCAGTGTTAGGAAGCAGACCTATGGTGATCATTAGTTATGTAAACTCATAATGCAAACTTGTAGTGTGTTACAAGCCTGCCCAGTTTCTTAACTTTTTTTTTTTTTAAGACTAACTGGTGCTTTTATCCATGCTTAAAATGGAAGATACAGAGAGAATAGGATAGTTCCTTCTTTGATTTACCTCAATAACAGTTCTACTGCTTTTTTGCCTAGGGAGTTAGAGCGTAGTCTTGGACATTTAACTCATATCTTCAGCATGTCCATGCAGTGCACCACATTTTTGCCTCTTGGTTATTAAGACCAGCCATAAAAATCAATTTCAAATGGTGACTTAAGAAATGCATCCTTGTCAATAAACATGAATTTGTAGCCTTAGTCATCTTTGATGATTAAAATATATGGTTGCATAACATAAAATGGTATTAATTATTCAGTCTAAGTGCTCTATTCTGTTATTTTTTTGTACTTATACACACATTTTCTTTTCCTAGGTACCTTTCTAATGCTGTGAAATGGGCACACTAATTGTGAACTGTGTGGTAAGAAGCTTCTTCTAAAATATGCAGTAACTTATTTACTGGAATTTAACAGGCTGTGTACTTTAAAGCTTCTCATGCCTGTAATCATGTGAACTAACCTTACAAGTCACATTGCCAGCTTGAGATTCGGCACAGCACATAACAGCAGAGCTGAAGCAGCCCCCACCACTAGGCAAGGTACGGAAAGGAGATGGTGACCTGCGACGGGATGAGAGACCTCGCTTACCAGGATTTGCTCACGGTTATGCTTCTGGCAACTGACATTTCCATTTTACTCAAAGCTTCTACATCTGTGTCATCAGACAAAGCCCCATGAGTGGTTGCAGAGCAAACTGTAGCCTCCATTTTCAAGTTTGAAGAGAAAAATATATTTACATGTCTAAATCCCAGAGCCTGCTGTTCAGAAGTCACTTTTTGTGGCCCACTGCTATAAACCATCAGGGTTTCCAAAATCTGTAAAAGAAACAAGGCATAGTTTGGGGCAGAAAAGTCTTATAATTTTAATTTTGTTTAAATTCTTTTTTATTGTGTTATCTAATTTTTGTCCTATAAGAGGAACATGGAAGACGGGATGTTTCTGTCATTACTTACATTGAATGGTTACTTAAAGGGACTGTCAGAGCTTGCAAGATAAATCTTTGGCTCTCCTTAAGATTGTTATAAATTGAAAGAGAATATCTTACAATGCATTAGGACTTCAGGCTTTTGTAAGGAAAATTATTGTTTCATGTGAACTTTACTGTTTTGTCACACTTCCAACTCAGTATTTATGTATCTGTTTGGTTATGAATTTAGGCAAATATTTAACTATGTGTTTTAAAGTTGCACTGGGTTTTTTTTTCCTTTCCTGTTTTAGATGTTTTCCAGAATCAGATCCTTGAATTTAGTGACAATTAGTAGAATTTCCAGAAATGTGTTTTCAACAGTAAGAGTGCTGTGTACCAAGTGTGGGAATGTAGATGTTAAGGGGGAGCACAACTAATGACTCATTTTTCCATTCACACAGGAAGCATTAAGGCATCAAGATTATTCAAAAGACATGAATAAATGTAGTCTGGAAAGTTATTATTTTTCCAAACTGTGAGAGTATCAGAAATAATAAGGATCACATAAACCAAAAAATCTAGAGAAATCACCTAATTTTCTTAAAAAAAATTGATTGGAGCTGAGTTGAAAACAAAAAAAAAATGCATTCTACAGTGAAGAAAATCTTCAGGCAGGGAAAAAAAGTTTGTTAGGGTGGCTTGAAAGAATTGTTGCAGAGGTTCTTTGCTACTACTGCAGAAGTGCATTGGGCATTTAATGTGTCTTAGTTTCCCTAGCTGCAAATAGAAGATGATATGTCCACTTCTGTCTAGTGTAGTGCAATCTCTAGAAGTTTGACAGTGCAACAGAAAAGTGTTTCATAGTACATTTTAAATTGCCTGTTGGACCTCATGCTTTTAAAACAAAAGTTTGGCTTACACATCCTGAAAGAGCTGATTTCCTAAGGTGGTGTAGGCAAAGTTTAGGTGTAGTGTTTTTTGGTTTTCCTATTTATTTTTTAAAAACTGTTGAATGGGCTGATTTTTGGTGTCATCTGTAGAACATGCAGGTCTCTGGAGACATGTAGAAAGAAGGGTTTATGTACCTTCTTTAGGAGATATCATCAGCAAAATTCTGTCATCCTCACAAGAACATACCTGGCATTAGCATGGCCCACGTTTAGTATTTCAGCTACTAAACTTTTGGTGACATCTTTGTCTAGCTAACATCTTAAATGTCATGGCTTTCACATTAGATAAATAGGCTGCTTTAATTAGTATCTGTTGAAAGAACAAGACAAAAGTAAAACAAAGTACTTGGATTGTTGTGAATCTCCTGGAGAGCATTTTGGTGACAGAACTGTGGCCATATGGCTGTACATATTTCATGCTACAGGGAAGGAAATTAACAGGAAATTAGTGCAACTTGTAGAAAACATGTATAAATGTAAAATAATGCAAGCAAGCACTCTCTCCATAGATTATAGTGGCAGTACTAATGCCTAATGTCTACTCTAACAATAGGCAAGGAGATGCATCTCCTGACCCCTGCTCCATATTGCTGGCCTTTAGCTCTGCTGAACTGTGCTGTTAGGTTGGACAACAGCTGGGATTTCTTAACCTGTGTGTTTTAGAAACAGGCAATCTAAGGGCTGTCCTAGGACATGTGACATTGCCAAAAAGGTGAGTGATTGGTTGTCACCACAGGGCTAGCCAGGGGGACTGTGAAGAAGAGCTTTTCTCTGTCACATGCAAAGTTCCTTCTAGGCTTGGCCCTGAATGTAGCTTTAGGCTCTTGCAACCATTTTTGAAATGTGTTCTGACCTGGAACATGGGTCCAAGTTTATAAGGTTAGAGACATAAAAAAAAATAAATTTCATTCCTGTTTGAAACTTTCAGCATTTAGGGTGGGAAAGACAATTAACCAGTCAAATACAGAATTCAAATGTTATATTGGAACATCAAAATTAGGTATGCAATATTTTCCTTTTTAGATTATCAGTGAAGTGACAAAAGTGTCTGTTACCTGCGGGTTTGCCAGTGGTAGCTGCCAACTCACAGCTGAAGCACAGGTGTTTGAAATGCCTTTCATATCACTGGCTCATGCTCAGCAGATGCCACCAAAGGTATTGGGGTCTACTGAAAAATGAGAAATCATATGATAAAAAAAGGATGTGTTATAATTGTTGGTAAATTAAAGATTAAAATAGAGATTAACCTTTGATAATAGCCTTTCATTTGTTATCTGTCTTTAATTAAATCCAGAGTGGTTTAAATATATACGGGCATCTTTTGGGCTTATGCTTTAATTGAGAAAATGACTAATTTGTGTATAGTTTATTCATGTTGTTATTTCAAGCTACTTTAATTGGAGTACTTGCGTAAGTTCAGGAAGCAGAATTTTACTCCATCTGGTGATTACTTATTTACTTTCATTAATCCTACAGTCAGAAAACATAGTATTAAAAAAATAATTACTGAAAACTTGATTGAACATAATAGTGAAATTTTTGTGACTAAATGTGTCCATATGGAGCCTGAAAATTTCAACACACTTCAAGAAATTAACCTAGAAAACAAACAGGAAGCTACAAATTCTGTGATTTCTCCAAGAATCAACTGGTTTATATATCAAGAGTAGATGTATACAAGCTACTTTTGAAGCTATTTATATTTAATTTTGTAAAAAATTCATTTATTATATGTACTTACAGAGATTGGAGATGATTATTTTCACTCCATTGTGAATCTCTAACCTGAGCTGAATACCCAGGGAGACCTAGTATGTTAATTTGGGGATCAAAAAATGTTTCCACTTGGTCATATTTGGTCTGGCAGTAAAACATTTTCAGACTTAAGGAGACACATGACTCACCTGAGAAAGAGGTATGGTAAACCGTTTACAGGTTGGGCACTTTCCAAATCATGAGTCCTATCATTCTGATATCTTTAAAATCCGCTGAGGTGTCTTACAGACCATTACCCTCTAGCAGGAATAATCTGAATCAACAGAAAACCTACAAGTGTATTTCTGTTCAGTGTGACATGACCATGCTGTCTCCTGTCCTAGACATGGAAGCCATTTTGTAATCTTAATAATTTAGTTTACCTCTAATACACTGAAATTCAGAATGGTTTATGCTGACACAATCTATCAGATTGCATCACCAAAAAAATGGTTTTGCTGTATTTTTATGGACATTCAGGCTATGCAAACAACAGGTTGAAATGCTATCTGGTCAAAACTCCAGTGGTATGCGAATGTGCACATGTGCGCAGCAGATCACTAGTTATTGCAGTGAAGGCAGTCCCTGCTTCTGCAATGTATTTTCCCAACTGATATGCTCTTTTTTTTCTGAGGTTGTCATATGGTATAACACTTTTACTAGTTGACTCCTCCCACTTTTCTTCAAACCACATCCTGATTTTTGGCCTCAGAAACCAAACATATGCACAACTTGCAGAACAACACATGATATTGTTTCTGTAAAACATCATACCAGCTGGGATATAAATTCTTACAGACAATTTTATGCGAATGAAAAATACCTACATTAAGACATTTTCCATAGTTATGCAATTACATACCACAGCGGAGCATATGGTCTAGAGTCAGAGATCCTCACTTAGAATTATAACAAAATCCCCAAGTCAGTCTACAGATCTTCAGATAATGTAATTTTGAATGGATCATTCTAATTTATCTCTATTTTATTTCTTCCTTTTCTTATTCTGTTTTGGATTTCTAAAATCTAACCCTAGCTAGTTTGTGGGCATGTTGAAGACCCTTAAATTTTATCCATTTTATTTGTTTTTTGTCAAGTCCAATAAAATTGTTATTGAAATAAAGAACAGGTAATTTGTGCTGAAGTTTTAACTTGTATCAGAAAATGATGATAGATGAAGGATTCATCACTTTGGGGCAATTTATTTCAACAATTATTTTCATTAGTAATAAATGGTTTTGTTTCTGATTTTTCAGTGTTCAGCTTCCAGAAATTATTTAATTTTGAATGATGGTGGAAGTGGTGGGATGGTTGTTATGTTATTCTCCCTTCAGGATAAAGAGTTTGCATATGAGGGTTTTGTCCCATGATCTCTAAACTTTAATCAAGTCACACTCAGCACTCCTTCACAGCCCTCCTTTTTGATAATCAAACATGAGTTTATACTTTCACAGTAAATAATTTCCCTCTGCTCTCAAATTAATTTTAAATGCAATTTTGTGAGCTCTCCATGTTTTTTTCCCACTATTCTCATTAAAATACAGACAACAGATCTATGGGAATTATTCCAACAATTGCATCAGGATTCAAGGATTACATTAGCTCTGTTCATACTGCCTGTTGGTGGGAGCTCCTGTTGAGTTGCTGGTCCACTCTAGCTCATAAATCCTTGAGGAGCCAAGGCGTTCCAAGGCACTGTAACCCATTTTTGGGGGGCAAAATCCCTTTGTATTATGTTTAACTGTGCATTTATCTCTCCTAAAATGCTCATTTTTTTTCAAGGAATCTAGCTTGAAAAGAGATCCTCTCTTCCTTGGTCTCATAATTATGTACCAACTGAGTAATCTTTCTGTCATCCTCAGATCCTTAGGATGGTAATTTCTTTTTGCACCTCCAGATTACTGCTGAGAATACTGAATAGTATTGGGCCTAGTACTGATGCCTGCTGGATACCATTAGAAACAATTCAATATTAATTTTCTTTTTAATGTATCATTTGATGATCTGCTGGTCAGGTCTTAACTGAAATTATGTACATTGATGCTATGTAGTAGATCTTTTATTTTCTTAACAAAAGTACCATGCAGCATTTACAAACTTTCATTATTCATTTATCGATTAAACAAAGAATAGATAAGAATCCCATGGACAGGTAAAAAAAAATCTGTTGACTACATAGTGGACAAAACACTTAGAATTAATATGCTTTAATTTTCTCGGCACGTGTAATTTCATTTCACCATTTCAAAGCACTTCATATATAAACAATACTGTTCATGGTTCAGAACTGGAGGGATTCTGATCTGCCTGACATATCTATCTTGAAATGTGTAAGGACTTTCTGAATTTGTTGAAAATGCCTTTGCAAAGCTTACAGAACTGATGCCAGACACTGGTGGATGCACTTTCTTCAGTTGTTTTGAAGAGGTTTTGCTGACAGTTTCTCTCTCAGACTGAGTAATATATGGTCTATAATTTGCCACAAAACCAAACTTTAAAAAATATTCTTAACTAACTCTTAATCCATGCTTTGGCGGACATATCTGGTATTCATTTCTGTCTGTAAAAGAGACAGCATTGCATCTCTTATGCTGACAGATGGAGGTACATCCACAATCCTCCCAAAATTTTACTAGCCATAGCTTCCCTCCTTCCCACCTGCCTGTATTTAAGGGAATTTGGTTAATGTACCTGAAAGGTGTTTACATTTTTCCAAGTAAAAAGAAAGAAGGGGTTGAACTTTAAAAGGAGGAGACTAACTTAAAATATCTTCCTCTTTTTGGACCCTTCTCCATTCCAGAAGAAAGCTCTGGTGAAATTTGTTAAAAAGAAGTTTCCAAGCAGGGTTTTTTTTTTGTTGGTTTTTTTTTTTTTTTTTTAGGCAAATCTAAGGCTTTTGGACTTATTGGGCTTTTCTGTCTTTGTGTAAGTTGAATATCACAGCTAATAGCACAGTAATAATTACATTTATTTCTCTTTATCCTCTTTGTGCACTGCCAATCTGCAAAGGTGTCTCGTTTCACACATCATTTATGACGTCCTCTGGTAATACCACATATTTTGAGGAATAGCTGGTGAATGTAGTCATTAATCTCCATTTTGAGATGTGTATTTCCAGATTCCGGATCCAATTCTGTAATTATTCTAAGCACAGAGTCCTTGGTTAAGTCAATGGGCTACCAGGACTGTGCTCGGATCCCAAGACAAAGAGTACAGGTAACTAAACTAAACTGCAGGACTGTAGGATTTCCCAGTCTTTCAGCTGGGCTGCACCACCCACAGCCCAGTGTCGAAAAGTGAGTTTCTCTATTTGTCTGCAATCAGTGGCCCATAGGGTCACTACAACTGTTGGGAATTGGGGTTCATGGGATACTCTAGATAGTCTTCCCACATTGTGGAGACAAATAAAGCTATTCTGATGGCCCTATTCCATTCAAGACAGCTAGCCCAAAGGAACACTGTTAATTCCTACTGAGACAAACCACCAGCAAGTCAACAGCGATCCAGACCTGACTTCAACACAGAGACAGCTTGTGAAATTGAAAAACAGGAACAAAACAAAAAGTACTATACATGTCTGAGAAATCTTATCAACCCTGGCAGATATAGTTATTGCTCACTGATGACTGAGAATCTCATCTTGCCCAGGGACTAGTTGTGAGTTACTAATGGAGTAAAAATGTGAAGAGAGCAGAGAATGACAATCTATGGCTGATTACTCTGATGTCATGCTTTGGGAACGGCAGCCAGAAATGTGCAACTCATTCTGCCTTTAGAATCAAAGGCGCCTAATTACAATCTCATTTTGTTAAAACACAGTGCTAATGGCTTGCTTGTGCAGTAGCTGAATTCCATATCAATTGCCATGTAGGCGAACTTTTTCCATTTTAACAATCCCAGCTACAGTATCCAACTGCCTGTGCGTAAACATTCACCAGTTGTTGCTGTGTGTCACTGGAGAAGAGGGATGCAGCAGTTTCCACTGGGCAGTGAAAATGAAAGGTGTAACTGATAGATAAACTTTGCGCTAAGATGTCCTACCTCACTTTAGAAGAGCTGTTTGCAGTAATTGATAAAAAACAGTCTGTTAAAAATCCAACCATACTTGCTCAGGTCAGATTATTCTGTGGCTCATCAACAGACTTTAAATCCCATTCTCTTTTGTAATCTCCTCATCCCAGTTCTTTTTAATCTGTCTTTATTTGCTGGTACTCAGCTCTTTGTACCTTTGAATTATTTTTATAATTAGGTTGATTTTGTATATTTGCTACAAGTTATGCACCATCTTCCAAAACTTTATTACAAACCATATATATATATATATATATACACATTTTCAGAGCTCCCACTACTGCAAAACCTTATTTTGTGTTAAGGGTTACTTGGGTTATCTTCCAGGCATCTCATGAGACCAAATGTTATATTAAATATGAAGAGTACCTTGTTTTGTGCCCTATGTATTCCTTTCCTTCAACAGATCCTGAATTAAGAATGTGCATAGATGACATGCATTGATGTTTGCTATTTTTTAATCTTATTCTATGAAATTCCCTTCAGCAAATTCTGTACATTTTAATCTGTTAATTATAGCAAAGTCTGCACTATTAAAAATTTATCTGAAAGGAATTATCTGAAAATACAAAATGAATATAGCTTTCTAAGTAACTGTGTTCTTTTGGCATACAATGAGGACAAACTTTATACTAAGCCACATTTTTCACATTGCTTTAAATGGCTCTTGAGTTTGCTAAGTTTGCTTTTCTTCTACATGTCTGATCTATTACATGTGTAATTGTATTTCTGAGTATGTTCTTTCTTCAAATGTGAATTGTAGTAATTCTTTCACTGTGGTTGGTCCTGTGATAGTGCCCATCCCTCTAAATCTATGTAACAGGTATTTTCTCCAACTTCATACCTCTTGTCTCCCCAGGTCTCTGCCACTTGTTTTCAATAACCTTCATATGAAGTAGTGTTACTATAAGTTGTTGTGTCAAAAGTCAGATAGGATCTTAAAGAAAACAATGTGTGTTTTAAGCTATTCACGCTCAGGTGTTGTTCAGAGTCTACCAAGAGAAGAACAAGGTCTCTAATTGTTACTTTAAAGAAGCATGGAGGGCAGCCAGAAGAGTTGAAATGGCAGCCCTTCCAAGTATGTATCCTGAAGAAGCAAAGGAGACAATAATAAAACTAAATTTCCTCCTGTAAAGAGAAAGCTTTTTGGAAGGATGGACTCATTAGCTAGGTGCTGGGGGCCAAGTCATTCTCTATTTTCTTCTCATTACTTCCAGGCTATGACCATGTTCTAACTATATTCCAGATCAGAAAACTACCTGGGAATATTAGTGAGCTGGATAAGAAACCAGTAAAACTGTTATGATCCTAACGTGAGTATGAAAATCAGGACCATGATCTTTTAGCTGCTCCAGTAAAAAGTTATGTCAGTTTTAATTTCTGCTTCTTGGAGATGCTGAGCACTCAAACTCTCCACGAGTTCCCATTCAGTTCTGCTAGATTAAAAAATCAGGAAAAAGCTCTGATGAGCTCAGTTTCCATAGGCTGCTTGTGGAGAGACAGTCAAGAAGCCAGCCCATTCCCCAGTCTCTGCAAAGTCCTGGTCTGGGTGCAGATTTACTCACATGATTTGACACCAGTCCTTAAGTTGTGTATTGGGTATCATTGCTGTCTCCTCTTTTCCTAACTCTCCTAAAGAGAGTCTGCTAGTGATGAGGCAGCAGAGGGATCCTCTAGCCTCCATCCTCAGGAGCAAGGCAATAGAACAAGGCCAAGCTGGAACAGATTGTTGCTCTTATTCTGTCCAATGTTGCAAATTAAAACAAGAATATGAAAAGCCCACATGACTTCATCCTTCAGACCACAAGTGAAGCTGAGTCAGCAAGTGGTGAAGAAAACTACATGTATTTATAGTGGATGAGTAATTATTTCTTGTTCATCATAAGTTTGTTGCTAATCAGCTCAAATAGCTGCCTGTCTAATAAATACAAGCTGCATACAATCCTGCCAAAAAAGTGCACTTGAATGGTACATTTGTCAGTGCTGAACAATTCACAAAGTATATTAGATGTTCACTCTTTCAGTGAACAATAAGCTAAGATCTGAGCTAAATTTTAAAATTTATTTTGATTTTTTTTTTAATACTATATGCTGTTTTTATTCATACCCAAGTTTAGTTCCAGTGATTTCTGTAGAGGTAATGGTGGCAGGAACTGAATCCAAAGCTAGCATCTAACTATTTCTTTTCATATATCCTAATTTTTTCACATCCTAATTATATTTCTAAACATTTCTTTGTCTTTGTTTTATTTCCCTCACACATATTTTAGGCATACCAAATGGGTTCAGCTTGAATTCATTTCAGTTTGAAATTCCCTGATATCCAGCAAACTCTAAGCGCAATCTCTGAGTATTTTTGTTGTTATTGTAATAACGGGAGAGAGTCCATTTGATACACTTCACTGAAGTGTCAGACTTCAATATAAATATCTATTTCTTACACAATTAAAAAAAAAATTTTATATCATGTGCAGAATTCTATGATTAAGGACATTACGCTTTCAAAGGAGATTTTAGGGAGACAATAATTTCAAAATTACATTTTTTTCCCATTTGATATTGATTACTTATTTCCTACCTTTGGACACATAACATAGACCTCTTAAACGCTGAATGTCTCTGGATTAATCACTTTATACTGCTCCAACCTCTCCTTTCTGCCAGGATCTTTACAGAAGTGCAGATAGCCAGGCACAAAGGTTCAGAGAGCAAAGTTGGGAATAGTAAATTCTATTGACATTAACTTGTCATGAATTTCAGCACACAGATTTATCCATGTAACTCCCATAAAAATTAATGGGAATCATGTGACTCAAGCCTCTGCATACTGAGCTTTTTCATTAGTGTGCTGAGGAGTATGCATCTAGTTTCTGAGTCCCTAAACAAAATGCTGAAGGTGAAATGACAATATATCACTTAAATATCACATGTATTTAGTATATTACAGACCTTTGAAGAAACATCTGTAAAAGCAACTTTTGCATCAAAAGTCTCAGGGAAGGTTTAGTTTATATTGCAAATTTTGGTATGGTTTTCACCATGATGATAAAACAGACTGCTGTATTTGCAATTTACCCTCTGACTATAAAATTTCTAACTTAAATAGCCACAAGGAATGCAATAAACAAAAGATTTTTCAGAAAAATACTTGAAGTTTGGTCTTACTTTTTAATAATTTAAACTTATTTTAAATGATAACCTTTTACTAGACCATTAATATAAAAAATATTTTAAAATAAGACCGAGGAAAGGTTGAATAAGCCACAGTAAGACTAGGAAGAGGCTGATGGGATGACTTTCAAAGAAATAATGCTATAAACAATATTTATGATGTCATGCCCAACCAATTTGAAAACAAAGGCTATCATTTACCTTTGAATTATATATATGTATTTTTCTATGTCAATATTTAGAAGTCCACTGACTTAATAGGAAGCTGTATGAGGACGTGTGCAGATAATATAATGGAATAAATGGATATTCTTTTGAGTGTCTAAGTAGCACATGGAGATTCTCAAGATTTTTCAAATGCTCTCTGAATTTGTAGAATATCCCAATTTCTTGCCTTTTTCTTCTACCTTATCTTTTTTCCTCCACCTCATGCCAGGTATCTTTTTGCATTTGCATACCACTCACAACTAACTGTTGTGATGTTTTGAATTTCCCCATGTGTCACTGATCTTTGGGAAAGCCCTCCACTTGAATACTCTTCGGGAAAGCTGTCTTGTTATTAGTCAGAAGAAGTAAGGAATTACAGTTCTTAGATTCATGCTACAAGAGAAGATGAAAAAGTTAATAACAAATTTTCCAGTAAGAAATAGGAGTTGCAGGATTAATGATTGGGAAATTTACATTTAATGCCTTCATTTTTGCTCATACATGTCACTGAATGTACAGAAGTTGATAAGGATCAAGGTCTACCAGTGCCAAGCCATATACTGTCCTCCGAAAAGTTATAATAAATGGTGCATATAGGCTATAACTGCCTGACAAGAATAAGAATATTTAGTCCTGGCTTGTTATTCAAGTTCATCAGAAGACCTTAGAGGTATTAACTATGCAACTTCAGTCCTCTTTCATGGCAAAAGTAGATAAGTAGGTAGATAAGTAGGGACAAGTTGACTTCTGTTGTAATAATTTTCTCTGGATTTGATCCACATGGAATAGCAGAAAGAACGGCAGTGTCACAGCTCTCTTAGTAGTGCATGAGAACAAAATTCTGTGTTTTATTGCAGGAAGTGAAAGCTATAGTATTCAAGAGAAACTTCAGAGGAAACGTCTGCACAATTGGATGCAATTTATATTAAATCAGAGTTGAGATGTGTCCTGGCCATAAAATCTCTTTCATAAAACAGCAGCTCTTTCTTAGTAGCCAAAAAGAAATTATTTTAATCTCTAATTTTACAGATTATGGCATCAGCTATACAGAACTTGCTGAACCAAACTAGTTTGTTTATTTTTGACTCAGGAAAAGCTATAACTTTGAGCCATATTTGGCAATAGTTTTGGACTCTTTCATAGTTTAATGGGCTGAATTTGGTACCAAATGCTATGAACTTGCACTGTCTCCATCACTCAAATGAAATATACCTTTGGCTATTTCAACTTCACTTCTGTTTCCTCATTACCATAAACAGCATGTTGGTTTATTGGTGGTGCTGCAGTTTTCATAGTACTTTGACTAGGAAGCATAACAGAAATATTTTATATTATTGCTATTATTATTTACAATGGTATCTTTGCTGAATGGGTTCTCTGCTTTGAGATGCTAATACACAGAAAATCAGACTTGGTTCTGCTATTCTTGAAGTTATCTGGAAATATGAGGGAGATCATTTGGGTGGTTGTTAGATATCATTTTTTCCTGATATGTTTTTCTTCCTACTGATTCCCAGGTACTGTGCTATAGACTGGGATTTGCAATGATCAGAATGGACACTGACATAAGGTATTATTGTTGAAAGAAGAAACAGAGAATTTACTCATCAGCTTGAGAGACTTTACAAAGAAATTCACTACCATCATAACAATAAAGTCAAATGCAATCTTATTCATGTACCATAGAGAACAGTTTCAAGGTTTGTACTAGCATGCCTTGAATTTTTATTGCTAAAACATATGATTTTTTAAAACAACCCATCACATATTACTGAAAAAGTTCAAGATTTAAATGTCTCTTACAGTCTTCATGATCATAAAAGCAAAATCAAAGCTTAGATAAAAAGGAAAATATAATCGTGGCTTTGAATCTCTAATATTTGGGCATTAGCCCCAAATGTCTACTAATTATGCCCTTAAGTGGCACCTCAGGATCAGAGAAGCTAAATGGGGTAAAGAATGTGAAGAAAAACAACTGTTTTTCTTTAAAAAATTAAAATTGTTCATTCAATTAAAAACCCCTTAATAAAAATCTGTACTTGAGTTCAAGTTGCCCACGGGAAGGTCTAATTCATGCTGTCCATTAATGAAAGCTTTATATGACCATTAAGGAAAAACTGACAAGTTATCACAACAACCTTAATAATGCTTGTTAACATATATAAGAAATAAAAGCTGGATACTTTAAATGCACCCTAAATTCTTATTTTATAAGGTCAAATTTAGTAAAATGTTAATAGGTTTAAAAGATCTGGAATTTCAGCTGCTGATACATGTTTTTAAAAGCTGTACTGAAATTTCTTCTTTTGCAGAAGACAAGTCTACTCTTTGATTAAATGTGAATCAATGTCTGGGAATAAGTTGGTCATTTTAATTCTTTGCTGAATTCTCTTAGTATAGAGACAATATTTTCTAAACTGGAATTTATAACAAGCATTTGTACAATATAAATCAAATTAATGTCTAGAATTGGTTCTCAAACAAATGAAAACAAGTTAGGTCTATTTTTAAAAAAGAGGTTGGTGATAATTAATAATTTTGAGGACTTACATGTTGCTTTCTGCATTTATAACACTCTAGAGCTTCAGTTATAAAGACAAAGTAAATACCATAATTCTTATCTGGAAACAAAACCAATTCTAAACACTAATGCATTTTTTAAAGGTATGTTCATTTTGAATGCTTCTTTTTTTCTTGCAAAAATTTGCCAGTAGGCATTCTGAATTGCATACTGAATCACTTAAAAACGTATATTTACATATCCTAGTCAAAGCCATATAACAGGACAGTACCAGGATGAGGGGAAAAATTAGGTTTTTTTAAATTTAGAACTCTCCTAACCAGTGCATCACTGCTATCTTTATATAATCCATATCCAATGGCTTCATATAAAAACATTTTCACTTTTGCCAAAAGGCATTTATAAAAGTTATGTAGGATGAACTGATCTTGAATACTGCATGGAGGTTTTCTTAGACTATCACAAGAAAAAACTGTAGTACAGAGTTTATTATGCAATGCCACCAAACTAATATATTAGTTGAGTGCAAGCACTGTAAACTACTGAAAAGTAACACAGATATTTTTTTTAAATTGGTGACTTAACTTTAGCATCACAATTTTGACTAATTTTTACAGCATTGTTAACATGTCCATTGATTTCACATGGAGATTTCAAGTCTCAACAAATATTACAAACTTCTCAAAGCAATTAATATAAATTAACACTTTAAACTGCATCACTGTTGTCTTTAATTTATATCTTGGAAAACTCTGAAGTCAGAGTAAGATTAGAGCTTCTGGTCACAGTCACTAATACTTGTAGTGCTTTTAAAACTTTTGTTATTATGCCTGTTAAGAACCAGGATGTGAACAAACTGAATATCTGCCATTTGAGAACATGGTCATCTCTGTCCTTGGAATGAGGTTGGACTGATATATTTATATATGAGTGTGTATATATATATATATATATTCATATTCCCCTTCTCTCCATTCTGTGAATTACAGGATTTATTAAAAACTCCTTTTTTTTAAATTTTACTATTTAGCACCCCAGTCTGTGTTCTGAGTTCTCTCTTTGCCTTCTGCTCTCTTTGCCAACTTTCACTACTGAAAAAAATAATCTCTGAAGATCCCATTTTACACTTCAGAGACCTCCTTTATTTTTTTCTTTCTTGAATTTTTTTTCTAGGCTTCTTTTTCTCAGCGGTTTAGCTCTGTTTGCTGTCCCTTTGCTTGTTTTATTCTTTTTTTTAATCAAGTCTTGGTGGACAGTGTCTTAACTTCCCCTTCTCCCAACACTGCTGTGTACTTCATTTGCTTTGGTATAAGCAACTCGGCTTTGTCAGTGGTGGCATACAGGGCTCCTACCTGGCTGATTTTATCATAGAAGGGTTTGGGGTGGAAGGGACATTAAAGATCATCTAGTTCCAACTCCCCTGCCATGCGCAGGGACACTTTCCACTAGACCAGGTTGCTCAAAGCCCCATCCAACTTGGCCTTAGATACTTCCAGGAATGGGCATCTGCATCTTTTCTGGGCAACCTGTTCCAGTGTCTCACTACCCTCACAGCAAAGAATTTTTTTCCTAATATCTAGTCTAAACCTACCCTCTTTCAGTTTAAAGTGATTACCCCTTTTCCCATCACTACATGCCATTGCAAAAGGTTTCTCTCCATCTTTCTTGTAGTTTCTGCAAGTTGTTGAATTTCTTGAAGTTTGACTACTTTCACTCTTGTCATGGGGCTGCTGTTGGCAGTGGTGGGTATGTTTGGAGGCTGTTTGACTAAGACATCTCTGTGGTGGCTTTTTTGTCATTGCTTGGTTTTTTGTTTATCCATTTCAAAGGTAACAATCCCTATTCCCATATGAACTTTCTTCTTTTAGTGCCATTTTGTCTTGTTCTGCAGTGTTTGGCTTTCCTGCCCAGCTCCAACATAATAGATACTGATATATCTAGTTGCCTTAACCCTTTACAGGCAATCTGTTCTCTGTAGTCTGTCATCAAGGTGCCTACCTTGTTTTTAGTGCCCGTTTTTCATCCTCACAATTTATTTTGCCTCATGCTATCCTATATTTCTAGTGCTTTCTAATCCAGTTTGGTTTATACAAACCAGTCCTTGGAATGATATTGCATTCTTCCTGCTATGGTTAAGAACAGGAGCCCTAATATCTTCTGGAAACACTGCACCCACTGTTCACATTGCCATGCAGCTGCTGACACTTATTTTGTCCCATGCATTCAGTAGCACCTATAATCCATCATGTTCTCTACAAGTTTATGTTCTGAAATATACAACAACTCCATCATACTCATTTTGTCATTTTCCAAGCTTTTTTTATGTCTAGGCAGCGAAATATTTGCAAAAGACAATACTGCCCTATTCTTCCAGAAGTCACAATACTGCACATAAATGTGCAGTACCCAAGATGGTTGTCATAGTCCTACAAGCTCTGAGCAATCTACCTCATGTAGAGACAAGAATAATTTGTCCCTTGTTAAAAGTTAGAGGTAAAATGTAGAAATGGATGCTCATATTTATATACCACCTACTATAATCCTGGCTCTGCATTCCCTAACAGTGAGGTGGCAAACTAAAGGGGAAGAGAAATTGCTCCAGGACTTCATTTATTTTTTGCAGTGGATTATAGGCAAAGGGACTACAGAGAAATGACATTATATACTGGTAAGGGTCAGCTAAGATACAATTTCTTCCATAATCTGCATCTTGAAAAGTCTAGGTCTTAATTGTTTGCTATATGTAATTTCACTTTTCACAGTCTAGAAATATGCAGTCCAATAGCAGCAGAAAATAAAGGACAGCAGAGGTGACAGAAATAAAATTATTCTATTATCTTACAAGCATATTTCCCTTAAAAAATGCCCACAAAACCTAACAAAGCAAACAAACAAAAAAACTCCCAAAAAACCAAACCAACCAACCAAACACAAAAAAACCCCTCCCCTAAATGATGATAAACCACGAAGAAAAAGGAAATATCCTAATTATACTTTTCCAAGATCTACATGAATTTAGGAATTCAGGACTAAGTATGGGCTCCTTAATCAGAAAACGCAGCAACTGCTTAAAAAACCATGCTTCACTAGGAAGTCCATGCTGTGTTTGTACTTCAAGAAGAAAAATGGTGTTAAGTGGACCACTGTACCTTTCCTATGGGTTCTTTAAAATCATTATACCATGCCCCTTTTTGCATGTTTTCCATACTTAATGTTTTCTCATAATTCTTATACAAAGATATCTTTTTATACTGGAGTTATATCTCTGGTCTAACATTTCAGGATTTAAAGAAAATATGTGTGTTTGAAAATGTGTCTTTACACATGTGGTATTTCAGATTTTCTCATCTACCATTTCCAAACACATGATGTTCAACTGGATTCTTTCCCCTTCAGTGCAGGGCCTTTTAATTTTCATTATACCTTTATGTTGGGTTGAAATTTATTTCTGTTTTTACATTTTTTTTCACTTTTGTTGGCTTACTTGCCTTTCCACACTTTCCCTATTTCTATAGTCATAAACTCTCAGAATGTTCTTATAATAGTATTGAAAAACCCTGAATCCCACTAGTTTGAATAGTTCATTTCTGGCATAACTGTCCCAGAAGCAAGAATTCTGTGTGATTTCCAAACCCAGATCTTTTCTGTAGCAATGAAGTATTTTCTGCATCCAAGATATCAAACTGTCAGGCTGTTGTTTTTTTTGAAGACAGAATTGAGGAAATACATCTGATTTAAATAAATTAGATTGTTTGAACGTGCCTAAAGCCATAGTACAAATATGTCACTATTTTCCTGCTTCTTAATGTGAGTCCAACTGAATACATTGGGCAAAGGATTTTCAAAGAAATCTCTGCTTCTTTCATTCATGCACAGTTAGAAAGACAGGGAATTGTTGTAGGATATTCTCATTGCAGTCAAGATGCAAAATTTTATTTTGTGGTTGCGGTGCACTTTGAATTTTCGCACTCTGCATAGGTTTATCACTAGCTGTCCTGTTTGGGACACAAAGAGGAAAACAGAGTTTTTTCATATTATCTTGGACTTGATTTCTTCAGTATTTCTAAGAAATTTTAATGGAAAGCATGTAGTTGAAGGTGCAGGGTTTTGCAAAAAAAATAATTATATTTTACTATTATTGATGTCTTTTTCAATCAATAACAAAAAAATTGTCTTAAACTGTTGCTTGCGTGTTTAGTCAAGTGCTTTTCCATTGGCTGAAAGCAATTGTATGCTGAAGGATACTAACTGAACATGGCTGTCAGCATGAACCATTCCCACTCAACTAACATTTAAAAGTTTCACAGAAATCCTTCAATGGAGCATGATGGGACTGGCTAAGCTAAAGAAGGTAAGATGTTGCCCAACGTTCTTAGCATCTCTTTTCTGTTACTCTGAAGCACTTCTAGTTTGATTTAAACTGTCTTGCAACAAAATTGTGTGTCCAATTCCAGAGGCAGTCTTGCCAATACCTTGTGGGTGGTACTCTCTACTGGTACTAGAAAACATCCCAGAACATGCTAGGATTACACTTTCCTTTTTCATGGCAGCTTCACACTGGTAGTGATAATCATCATGTGACTGACTGATTAAACCTGAGTCTTTCTCCTCCTGTACTATTTCCAACTGATGAGCTCCCAGCTTATAGCAGAAATTCTCATTATTAGTCCCTGAGTGCATGACCTTACACTTTGTACTATTAAATTTCATCTTGCTTCTATTACTACAGTCGTCAAGGTCATCTAATTCTTTCTGTATGAAATTCCAGTTCTCCTCAGTATGGGCAACTCTGCCAAAGTTTTTGTCATCTGAAAAATTTCATTAACACACTCACAGTATTTGTATCAAAGCCATTAATGAAGAGATCAAATAATACTTGTCCTAAGACAATTCCCTGAGTAACTCCACCAGTGATTCTCCAAACTGATAGACTTCCTTACAACAGAAGTTGTATTGGTCTCTTGTTTAAGCTATTTTTTCAATGTTACAGTTCTTGTGCTACTAGCCCTATTTAAGTGGTAGCTCCCCATGTGTTACACTAGTGAAGTTATGACATACTAGGCTGTTTTCAGTTTAGAGTGGTAGAGGAAGAATCATAAACAAAATGTGAAAGTGTGACCTAGGGAAGGCAATTCAATCAAGCCAGGCCTGCATATCACCCTAATTCTTTGGAATGTTGGACAGGAGAAGACAAAATCTGACTATATAAATACTACACCTACAGAAAAGCATCCAATGGGAAGCAGAAAAAGTGAAATATCCCTAAAATATTGGCTTGCAAATAAAAAGACCTTTGCATTTAGCAAATATGTACTAAGATATTTTTGGGCCCAAGTGTATTCCTACATCCAAACAATGCTTCTTTACATTCCCTCAGTATAACATCATTATTTAAGCAATAATGATGCAACAGTCCATTATCAGTTGGTTGTTCAGTTAATGAAGTGCCCGAGGTAAAGGCCACTGCGTTGCTTACCAAATACAAGGTTTTATTAAGAAACAAGCATTCATCTTGATCATGGCGTATTTACTAAATTGACAACTCTATCTGGGAATAAGTTTCTATCACAAAAAAAAGTAGGATCTGCTGTCATGTGACAAGTATATTTCATTCCCTACCTAGATTTAACAACTGAGAGTCCTCTGCTGCTGAGCGTAACAGCTGCCTTGCTTTAGAGCAGTAAAATAGATTATCAGTAGATACATTTGTTGCCCCAAAGAGATTTGATTTATTGATGGCTACCATTCACAAATGTTGAGCCCCTTCACTGATTGTTGCTTCTTATACATGAGTAATATTTTAGGTTAATTTCGTTACCTGGGATAGCTTCACTGATTTCGCAAAGACCATGGCCCCAAAGAGCAGTAGTGTCTCCATGTATCTAATGTTGCCGTGAGTTTTATGTAAGAGTAGAATCCCAGGCCTGGATCAGGGAGAGGTTGA
The DNA here is from genome assembly GCF_000695815.1 of Acanthisitta chloris. Taxonomy (NCBI): domain Eukaryota; kingdom Metazoa; phylum Chordata; class Aves; order Passeriformes; family Acanthisittidae; genus Acanthisitta; species Acanthisitta chloris. Next base: position 34,226 of record NW_008678484.1, read on the forward strand.
CTCTGGTATGCTGTTTACTCACCTTCCAACACCTCCAAAGAATGTTTAGAACCACTTTCTTAAATGCAGGTAACCTAGACATTGATAAAACCCACGTCTGCCAGAAAACAGAGTGCTACAAGTGTGAAAACTCATAGGGGAGAACAACACTGAAGCAGCTCACCCTGCTGATGTGTCTGTGTTTTCTGGATGACTGAGAGGACAATTAAGTGCAGAATGGTGTGCTGCAAAATCTCTAAGTTTTCATTGAACTGTTCTTCAAGGTTTTTTTAAAGAAAACCCATGAAGCAGAGGCCAGATTATTTATTGCTCTGCATTTTGCCATCACATTGCTTAGAATGAGCTAGACAGGGATAGCTTAGCTAAGTGAAGGTCTGGGGATATCATTCACAAATTGCTCAAAGGTTAGGAATTTTTGGTTAGTGTGCAAGGGTCACTCAACTGTCATATCTCCTGACCAAAAAAATAAAAAAAAGCCAGGAGTAAAGGTATCTAGGTCTGCATTTCGGCCTGGAGATCTAGTGACAATGGGTAGATTCTACCCAAGTGCAGTTAGCTTGGAAGATGAATGGAATCAGCACTGGAAGCTACCTAAACACACTGAATAGTATATTTTGTATCAGAGATTGTGCAGTCCTAGACAGCTGCATTTTGGTTTATGCAACATATTTTCCTTCAAGTCTCCTCCTCTTTTGATTAGCATTTGAAAAATTCTTGCTTCTATAGCCTTGGTGGATATAACTTCATACCATATTAGAAATAATTGTTTTAAAATTTATGTACTGTAGGTCAAAAACATTGTAATTTTAAACCACAATAAGCCACAGAATTGAGCCAAATACTGGGTGGAAGTAGGAGACTTTTGCACTTCTTCACTAATTGAAAGTTGGGTCTAACATTGAAAATTGTTAAATTTGATCAAATTCTGCTGGAAAGCCATGCCCCATGTTTGATTCATTGCAAGGAAAAAAAGCCTTTATTGCTCTTCACGTTATTTATGAATAATCACAAATCTGTAGTTGATTACTTCTATTCTCTTCTGTTATCCCTTCTTAGGAAAAACACATCCCATATACTGATGCACTTACCTTCCCTCTTTCTGCTAATTTACCAGTGGCTTAAATCGTCTTTGTATCTGGCAGAATAGCCCTACTCTTTTACCTAATCCTTCAATTCGGCTGCTCCACAATGCATTGGTAGTTACCCCAGTTGTAAAGCAGTGCATGTCCCTAACACATCAGCTGAAAGCCTTTCTACAATATGTCAAGTATATCTGCAACGTTTGTTCAAACTGAAATTTAGATGATACTTTCACCTCATGCATCAAGACATTTTATATTTCTGTGATTTGGAGTTAGTGTTTTTTCCAATCCCACGCAGAAGGGAATTCTGATTATGGAGGATGATCCACAATCCTTTTCATTCATCCTGGAATAGCAAATGAGTATATTTACTTTGTCATCTGAAAAGATGATACCCTGAAACCACACTATTGAGCCTGCCACAGCTGTGTTAGAGGGAGTGACCCATTTACAGATAGAAAAGACTAGAAAATATAAAGGTAGGCTGAGGTTTTATTTAAATAAAACTAGCCCTGATAAGAACTTACTTGCTAAGACAATGGACTAAGTAATGAGACCTTAACTGTTCAGCTATTACAACAAGACTACTACAACTATGAACACTATTTTTATTTTAATAATAATTTTCATCATATTCTTACTTTCATTTTAACACATCTTCTCTAGAACACATTTTGGAAAGTTGTTTTACTACAGTGTTATTTAAATCTTGAAAATTTAGACCATCTCAGACAAAAGCAGTACAAGGATTGGTCTTAGACAGAATAAACAGAACTTGAGATGTGCACAATGGGGCTACCATTTGTGTATTATTTTTTTCCAAAGATGTTAACACCAGGAGAGGTCATTATATTGAGCTGTTGGCTTTCCAACATGGGCCTTCACGTTGTATCCCATTGTTCTGTACTGAGGCCAATAACTTGTGTTTGCGTAAAGCACAGCTTCCAGAAAGAGATTGTGTCTTGATCTGTAGACATTAAAAGATAGGGAAGTGATCATACCGTTTTATAACTTGTTCCAGTGGTTAACCACTCATGGTTGACATGTGGCTCAGTTTAGCTTCCAGACATTAGTTCTTGTTATCCCTTTCTTTGCCTGATTAAAGAGCACTTTAGAACTCTGTGTTTTCTCATTGTGAGAGTGCTTATACTTTCACTGTTACCTCTCAGTCAAGTCACCACTGAATCTTCTTTTCAACAGACTAAATAAGCCAAGCTCATACAGTCTTTCTCTGCAGGCATTTTATCCAATCTTGAATATTTTTGTCTCTCTTATCTACAGAATCTCCATATTCAAAGAAGCCTAAACAAACCAAAACTCTTTAAATGGCACACAACAGAAAGGGATGAAGTAGTCTCTTATCTGTCTCATTATTGCTAAATAAAGATACAGAAATTTCAAATCCTGTTTCTCACTTGGTTTTCTCTTGCTTTTTCCTCTCTTAATTTGTAGAATTACTATTGCTGTTTTTCAGAATTATGCCTGTGGTTACCTCTTCACTAAGACACTTAGTGCTTCCTCAGTTAATATATTCCTGGACAAAGATGTCCATCCTGCTGGGCTGGCCTGGACATTTTTCCTCAGTGCATGGTTTTGCGTTTGACTGAGTTGCAACATGGGCTGACTTTTTAATTATTTTTTGAATGATCTCATTTTACCAGTAATTCAGAGTGCAGTGTATGGCTCTGTTGTCCTCATTATTATTTACTGATTCTCCAATCTTTCTGCCACCCACAAATTTTCTAAGAATGATTTATGCTTATGTTTTAACTCATGGGTGAAAATGTTGAATAATGCTGAGTCTAATGTTGATCCCTGAGGAGCCTCCTAGGATCACTTCTATTTAATGGTGATTTACCACTGACTAACTCTTTTTTGAGATCATTCATTTAACAAGTTTTGCATTCATCTGCATTGTGCTCTGATGAACTTGCGATGTATTATCAGTGATCTGAAACCAGATGCTAAAAGTATGCTTGTTACAGTGGCAGGAATTCTAAGTGTTCATTGGGACAGAATAAAACAGAGTTGTCCAGATTGTAAAGCAATAGTATGTTAAGTGTTTCTACAATATTTATTCAAATAGAAATCTAGATGGTGTCTTATCATACCTTTGAAGATAGTGCATGTATTTCTCCATTTATAAAATAACTCTAGAAAGACTGAAATGTTGAACAAGAAATTTAAAAAAACCCCAGCCAAACAACAAAGAAAGCCCAACCCAACCCAACCCACCTGTATTTTTATGGTTTTAATGCAGCAGAAGAGGGTGAATAGTTGTGTGTGCCACGTCAGTGCATGCTTTGGAAACTCATGCACAACACACTGTACAGCATGCCATCTTTTCCTTCTGTTCCAAGTGGTGCATGTGTGGTTATAAGACAAGGTATTAGGTCCAGAGAAGAATTTGCAAATACAAATGGGACTAGAGTAATATGATTAATTTAGGCATACTCTGAGAGTTAAAATTAGATGGGACTTTCACCTATTATCTGCAACTACAAAAGCTTCCAATCTTAATTATTTTAATTGCTAGTCCCTACCACTAAAGATTTTGCTTGGAATAGCACAGTCATCCTTGAGGCATTGTAATAAAAGAAGATTTCAAAATGCCACAAAAGTTGCTGAAAGGCTGGGAATTTAGAGTTGAGTTTGTCACCTCACCAGGGCCATCTTGGATCCTGCAAACAATGCAAAATCACCAGGGATAAGAAACATGGAATTACAATTTATGCTGATGAACTTTCTGTTAGAAGGTAAAAGCTGGTTACCAGCAGCATCATCTGCCGAGATAAAAGCAGTGAGTAACGGAGGCATAGGCAGAGACAAGGTGAGATGGAATGGAATTGAATTGTATAATTTATCCCTCATATTTTCTAGGGAAACAAAAATGCCAAAGGAGGCTAGTGCAAATAATTTCTGGGGACACAAAAGTATCATTAGTGGCCCTTTACAACTGCTTACAGAGTTTGAAATGAATTCACTGCAAAGATATATCTATTTCCATTAGGAAATATTCCCTCGAAGAACTGAATATAGGTGTGAACTCGCTTTTCTAAATGGTGTCTGATGACTAAAAACCAGCAGTTTGTATATTGGGCTTTGCCAAAAGGGTACCCATATCAGGAACCTTAAAGATCTTAATAGACTGATTGAAAGGCATCCTAGCAAACTGATGTCATTATTCACTGACTTTTTCTCCAGCCCAAACTTTCCTGAAAACAGTGCTGATGTGCTCAAATGGACCAGTTAGTATACTGCTAAATTCTTTAACTTTCTTCTAGTTACTTAAGATTGCATATTTGTACTGTAGCACCAGTGCAAAGAATGATAAACTCTAAAAAAAATTCACACAATTTAGCTTTCATCAGATTAAGGTACCTTAGCAACTAGAGTAATACTTTATCTATTTTCAGTGGGATTTGGTTCTCTTTATAGCACCCTTGAACTGACCCTGATAGCTGGTGTTTCTATCTTTTATCAGCCCTGAGTCTTTTGATTCACCAGGTTATTGAGTTGTGAGACCCTGCCATCTTCACATGTGTACCTAAACTTGCTTATCCTTACCACCCAATTTGGGTCTTTATTAAAGTGCCAGGAAAGGTGCATCAAGGTCCTATCTACTGTATTATGACATCAATCCCATAAGAGACTCATGGTCAAAAATCTGATAATGCTAACTTTATTTTCAGCATGAATTTATGATAACTAAGTGCAATTTATAGCCTACATGCTGACATGGCACCATTTTTCCCCCCTTTTTATTCCCCCCCCCCACCCCTGAGGTCTTCTTCAAAATGCTCACAGCATTCTCCATCCTTTGCTATTCACTGTCTGGGATCCTTCCACATAAATGACTCATCATAGCGAGGAGTGGCATTTTTGCCCTTTGTGGAGCAGTCCTTCAGTGTCGTAGCTATAGATCTAAATAAAAGGCAGCATGTTTCCAAGCACTTTTTTCCTCTCAGGGCTTACTTGCTAAAATAGAAATCCAAGTCCACATGGTGATCATATTTGCTACCTCAGGGACTAATTTTCTTTTAGCTCCTTTCCTGTATTCCAAAGCTTCATTGCCATTATCCTCTTGCTCCCCATGCACTAACAAAAAGATTTTAATGTATTCATTATGCAAAATCTTGTCTTTTGTGACCTTTGCCAAGAGTGCCCCCAAAGGACTGGCCAGGCTTAATAAGCTCACAAATAAACTACGATGTCAGCCAAGGGCACTACTGGCCAATTGAGCCTGCACCATTGCCCTCTCCCCAAGCCCCCACTTCACACCTGAGATAGCCCGAGGTGGGATCACAGGGGTGTTGTCTGCCCTGGAAAACTGTTAATCCTTTCCGGCGCCTCCCAGCTAGGCAAACAATCCCCTTTGTGAAGGCTGGAACAATCACATAGGCAATATTGCCTTTTGTAACTTCTGAGATAGTCTCTGCCTTTCTTTAAGTTCCTCTTCCTCCTCTCTCCTTGGCTACATTGTTTAACGCTTTCATTCTTCTTATTTCATTTATGTTACGTCCTGTTAAAGCTCTGTCATGAGCAAGCCAGCTGGGTCATTGGAGGAAAGGCACTCTCTCATCAGATCCTTGTGCTAGTTCATTTTCTTCCTGTCCAGAGAGTTATTGTCTAGCTTCTGTGGGGAAAACATCCACTCCCCCATTCAGTCGTTGATGCTGTGGCAGATTACAGCAGTTTCTGTCTGCTAAGCAGTCAGGCAAAGAAAAGAGGGATATAGCAGCCCCTTCATTTCATATATAAAAGATGCAGATAAAGTATGTAGCAAGAGAATCACACAGCCAGTAAAAAAATCTGAATTTATTGGGGAACAATAGAAACTTTCAAAAATTTAAAAGCAATCATGCTCATAAAAAATAAATACTACAAATGTTCATGCAAATTATTAGTAAATCTGACCCCTCTACGCCACTATGACACACATTTAAAATTTATTATGGAACACATTCAGGGGAATAGCTTTAGGGAATTCATTGCTCATCTTTCTCTTTCTTCCTCCATCTCACACACTAGCAGTCTCCAGACAGCTTCTCTGAATTCTTCAGAAATACTGCCACTCTGACCTCTGTACCATAGATCCATTGACTTACTTCATTTGACTGTCTGGAGTGACAGCTAAGGTATTAGTACAACATGTTCTCACAACTTCCATGGCACTGTACACATCTTCTTTTCAGTTCACCTCTATATTATGATGCAGAATATCAGGACACAGATTGCTTAAGCAAAATCTTTTAGAACTTCTGATGTTTTAATATATATAGTCCAAAGAAAAAGTATGAACATACCATGGGCTTTAGTTAAAAGCAGAATTCATCTAACACATAAGTTCTGTTTCTGAGAATGTGTCAAATAGGAAGGACTTGGAGCAGAATGAAAACATTCAGATATTGAACTGCCATTAGCTACAATGGGACTTAAATAGAAAATAGTTTTTCACCCTCGGGGTTTTTTTTGGTTTATTTTGGGTTTTTTATTTTATTTTATTATTTGGCCAAGATATCCAGTCTGTTCCAAGATTTATCTGCAAACTTCTCCACCCTGGATTTATCTCAATTTAGAGATTGAAAAAAAACCCCAACAAAACACCCTGAAATGATGACACTGCTTACTTTTTCAGAAACCAGCTAGCGAACTTGAGACCATGTTTTTATAGATGCCGAAAAGTCAGACAGTGTTGTGGGCGCTTGTCACTGTGAAAACCTAGTTCTTGAGGTCAAAACTCCCTTGATAACAATCTTATACATCTCTTCCTAATGCCATAACATCAAAACACCTTCTCCAGCCAAAAGAAGCCAAAAGAAGACCCCAAGCCAAAACCTTAAACCCTTTCCTCATTTTAACAGGACTTTTACCAGGTTCTATTTGCAAACTTAAAGAAATATATATTCATTAATCTGACAGGGTGAGGCAATATCAGGAGAACATATTTTCCATATATGGAACTGGAGCAGAACCATTTATTCTTTTTAATGTGTACTTCAGACACTCAGGATGCACACAGTAGGTAAAAATTATCTGTCCATAAACTCAGGAAGAAAATAGTACCTTTCTCTGGCATTTCTGGAAAAAGCCTCCAAATGCCTTATTAAAATCAAATGACAATAAGGAAGCTAGAAATGTTCATCAGGATCAGGGGAGACAAAAAAAAACCCCAAACAAAACCCAACAAGGAAAACAAAAAGCACTTGTCAATAAATGCAATGAACACCCATCCTGTATTACTGCAGTTACTAAGTGCTAGCAATGAGCCTCTGGCAGCAGCGAGGTGTGCAGACAAAAGGCCCTTGAGAAGTTGTACTGCTGCATCCCGCATAATAGTCGAAATCTGTGAGTGTTTTTCAAGGTTAGGCACAAATAAAGCAAAATTTCTTTATTAAGGTTCCAAATTACTCATCTTCTCCTACATTTCAGTCCATTGCCAGGCTCTGAGTACTGTAACTGACCTTTGATAAACAGTCATTTCGCTACAGTGATGAGACTACATAAAAACTAGTCTGCACAATATAATGCAGATTAACGGAGGGACATTCCAGCTCTTCTTAAAAATAAACCAGAATGACACCAGAGAATTTGCTCATAATCTAGCTGGTTACATGTGCACATATTCTTTGTGCATGAAATTTCTTTCCAATGAGATAATTTAAACAATGAAGAAACGAGATACCATCTATCAGGCAATTCTATAATATTTCCTACAAAGGGTAGCCTAGTTAGTGCTTTGTTACAGGTGTGAAAGAACTGATGATTCAGTGTTCATATGCTTCACTGTATAATGAGGCTGAGCACTGATGTTTAAAATATAGGAAAAAAACCCTGCAAATGTGAAGTTGTTACAGGTTGTGTCATGAACAAGCTTCACCCTTCTGAGTGAAGCCAGTGCGTAAGCTGGTACTGTAAGGCTTGCACAGTGATCCAAGGATAAAACCAAGTATCTGTTTTGATCAAGAAATCTTTCATCAATAGTTTGTCTAACCTCAGAGATCATTAAAAATATCTGTAAAATACAAATACAAATATCATGTTTTGTGACATGAAAGATCAAACAGACTGATGGTGTCATGCTGGAGGTAGCCTGAAATATTGACAAGAGATCCAGCTGAATTAATTAGGCTATATAAAATTTCATAAGCAAAGCTGTGCTAACGGTGTGGTATTGTTTAGTATTTATATGAAAAATTATCAATACCTACTTGCAAAGGCATTTTAGCACACTAGTAAGAAAAGAAACAGGAATAAGATTAAATGATTACCGCAAGAACTAGCATTACCACTTTGTGTGTTGCCCTACCCAGTTTCTGTCATTATAGATGCTCCCAATTTATCCTGTTCTCATTTTACAGGAAAAAAAATCATAAAAGGCACTAGAGATTAAATGATCAGTATTATTGTCAGGGCATTTTAAACAAGAATGCAGAGTCCTTGGACCAGAGCTCCATCAGTTCAAGGCAATCTTTAATCCAGCTTTGTTTCTCTTCCCTGTGTTCTCAATTTGTGTGTCTTGATGCCCATTTGCAATGAGGTCTCTAAATTACATCACAAAAGGCAGTTGTCTTTTCAGAAGAGAAGCTGTAAAATTGAACTAGAATAACACCAGACATTATTACTGAAATGACAAAATCCAAAAGTCCATGAAAATAATATCTGCACTTGAAGATACAGATAATTGATTCACCTAAACAAAATGTTATAGTCTATAAATATCACTGTAAAAGGCCAAAATACTGCAGAAAACAAATTTTTGAATTCTACTTTTAATCTTCAGAACTCTTAGATTGTACTTGATGAGGAGCAAAACCATTTTTAAGAGCTAAATGGCTTTATATTCTGAATTTCCAAGCATTTACAATACCTAGTAGTTTCAATTGGAATCTGGTGATGCTCAGAACCACTGGAAAATCCATCTATATACATATATCTATTATTGGTAATGACATACATGTATTTGCTATACTATCTATATACATACCCATCAGTATCTCTGATTCTATGATTCTTGTATCAGAAACTAATTTATTATAATGACAGCATAAAAGTACGACTATTCTGCCATTGCACATACTAACTAGAATTCTCTGGTGTGAGCTTGAACAAATATGGGCAGTACAATAAAATACAATAATAAATACAGTATAATTAAAGAAGCTTTATCAGTCTCATCCTGCCATCAGGGTTTTCTCTACTGATTTCAATGTGAGTGAGCCCTAAATAAAAAGTGTGTATTGTTTTAACCTTTTTTTTCTTACTTGGGATAGCAGAATAATTAAGAGACATGAAAGAAAATATCAAGGAAAATAAAAATTACTTTAATTGCCTTAGGCCATATTAGTAAAATCGAGGAACTAGTTTGTGGGTTGTCAGAATAACCAGTGTGCTGTTCACTTCTGAGGCTGCTTCCTCTGCTAAGAACAAGCCCCAGAAAACATTCATAGCAATTGCAGTTTCAGAGGCATGCAGTACAATTTATTTAGTCAGTCAGATTTACGCAGTTTAACAGATTCCTTGGTTCTTGTCTTGCTTTTTCATTAAGCCCTTTAAACTGGACTTCTTGTCAATAAATAAAACTATTGACGTTAAAAGGTCACATCTCTGACCTTTCACATGTTTCTCCTGCGCTGTATCTATATACACTGTATACTTTACCTCGAGAAGAGATTCTTTTATTTAAGAGAGCTTAAACTGTTCAAATTTGTAATGTACTGGGGATTTTGGAATATCTAGAGGGCTTAGTGGATAAAGAACTGACCTTTCATCTCTGAACCCAGTCCCCATCCAACCTAAGATAAGTGGAAGAGTTTTGTGTCAGCTGCCCATGTGATAAAACTAGCTTTCCCTTGTATCATTCAACACAATTTGGCATGACTGGCAGTTTTTTCCTCTCAAGAGAAGCACATTGAATATGGAAAATGAATTGCTTCTGTCTCTAGAGAGGGTGGTCCTCCAGGTTAGGCTTTGAAGTTATAAATGGGAAGTGCTGGAAAGCTCGTATTATTGTTGGTTGCCAGCTCCACATCAAATGTATGGATAAACAGCGGGTCACAGTTTTAAATCAGTGATAGAAGATGATTTACAAACACAAATACGTAACCAATTACGTGACTTTTCCTCACCCAAATGGAGACTATGCACCACAGTCCAAAGTCGATACAAGTAATTCTAAGATTTACACTTGCTCCCATAGGTAGCAAATTTTTACACGTATCACAAGAGATGATGCTTATGTATTTTCCCTGAGGAAAAAACCAACTTTTCCAGACTTCCAAAGAACTACAGCTGCCTTATTTCCCCCTACGTAATCCTTCACTTCACAGCAGCTGATACGCTGGGGGGAAGCTGGGGGGCCCCCACCTCTGCCTGCACTAGAGCTGCTCCAAGGGGCTGTGCTCCCTGAAGCTGCAGAGCTACTCCCTTCTCTCAAGCTGAGCATAGCGGCCTCTGTGGGGAGTGCTCATCTATGAGTAGAGCATTAGACCCAGTAATCAAAGACAGGTCCCTTGCATGGCACAGTAGTGCCCAAACCACAGTGCTGGGTCTCAGTTTTCTGCTGGATATAGTGCTTTTCCACTGGGAATATGTTTTTAAAAAGAAGTTTTGATTTGTTTTGATTAGAATTATGTACTAGGTCTTTGTGACAAACTTTAAAAAGAAATGAACAACCTGAAATGTGAATTCAGTTCATTTTGTTACTGAAACTCAGAACCTGCAATCAGTTAACATGCACCCAGTAATTAACTGGATTTTTTCTGTCTAGTGAATGTATTAATTATCTGCAATATAACATAATGCTCCCTCTGCTCTTGCAGTCCTTGGAACTAAGTTTGTTTCATCTGATACTTTTTATGACTCTTTAGTAATGTAAAACCACTTTTTAAAATAGCAGTAGAAAACTGCTCTGCAAGTATTTCTGGAGACAAGATATTTTTATATATAAGAAAACCCACCTCAATGGCATTCATTGATTAATTTTATTTTTATGATTTATCTATACGTCACATAGACGGAATTTTTCAGAAATGCCACAAAAAATGCAATTTGAAATCATGTTCCCCTATTCCATGTCTCATGGCTCTGATCTCATGTTTAAGAATCAAGAGAATAAATTTTCTTTAAAGAGAATGACATCTTTGGAATGTTAATAGTACAAAACTTTCAAAAGGTAAAATTATTTCTTAGGTGAACTAGCAAAGAAGCAGATTGACTCAGTCCATTTTGCACCTTTGTGCTAGAGAATGGCTGGGTTTAAATTACAGCAGCTTCAGTCTTTGCTTTTCAATCCCTTAATCCTTAAGGAGCAGAGGTTTCGGTTCAAGACAACTTCACACAGAACATAAGAAAAGATTCTGTGAGCCTACCTCAAGTATGATGATAATTTTTTCAGCTGTAATCTTTCACTCGCATCCCACAGCAAAAAAATGGCTGAGGAAAACCAGTGTCAAATAATTAATGCATTTTCAATGAAGGGCTCCTTTCCACTATGGTTTAATACATGTGCATGAAAAGCGATAAATGCTTTCATGTGAGCCACTTGCAGATATTCGTACCTATGGTTTTCATCACTGTTTTACTGGTATTCCTTCACATTAGAGAGCCTTTGTGATATGCCCGAGCTCGAATGGAAAAGGAAGCTAGCCTGGGAGGTTTTACATCTGGTAGCCAACACTATTACTTAAACAAGCTACGTCAGTTTTTAAAAAAGCTACATAGGTCGAATCAGGGCAATTACGTTCTGATCTAAGGCGCATACATTTGTCAATTATTTCCAGGTGTTCTTGGGGCAACGTATTTTCCTTATCTGTAATTAATATTTTGCTTGTTAATGGGGCCGAAGTGAAATGTCAGGGGCCTCTCTGCTTGTCTTGATTTCACAAAAAACCCAGTCATGACAGTAATCATTTGACAATGCTTAGGTTTTAAAGCATTGTGCTATTTCATATTATTTAAAGTATAGTTTGCAGGTAACTGCATTACATTGCTGTGTGTGTCTCTCTGCATTCATACATACATAGGTATTCATCTCAGAGGACAGAAAAACTCACTTGGAAATGAGACAGTAAATGGTTGGAGGGGACAACACAATTATGGAACAATTCTGGAAACAATAATAAAAACCTTTATTTAAATTTTGGCCTATCATTTGCTGTTATTTCTTAACTTATGGAATGTTACAGTTGGGCATTCTGAAAACTGTATAATTAGTCAGTGTATGAATAGGTATTCTTTGCTAATACAAAACATTCAGACTAACCTCAAAGATCCAGAAGCCATTGTGGTTGGCACAAACAAATGAAAAATAAAAAAATAATAAATTGAAGCATCACAAAGACAGACATTTACGGAGAAAGCAAAGTGACAAGTGGGCTTTTTGGTGACTGTTTCTTCTGAATTATAGGGGATGCCGTATGACATTAGATTCCTAATTTTAGGTCCACTTTTTCTTTTTTATCTTTCTTAAGTTTATGCTAAGAAGTGCTGACATCTCAAAACTACAGAACTCTGTTCACAGTCTCTTCTGTTTCAGCTGGCTAAAGTAATGTATAACACTTTCTGAAGAATGCAAAATGTATGCAGCAACACAGAGTTAAAAATTTTATTTTTTGATCTTCAAACATTGTTTGACCTTAATCAATGTCTTCCAACAAGCTTAATATGACATAACCCTGAAACAAAAACACAGAGCTCTCGGGTCCAGCTCTGGAATGAAAAAGCTGTGATTATTAGTCCTCTGTGTGATCTTTTCAGATTGCACTGATGAGATGAAGTTTAATCTCGTTTCTCTCCTCTCCAGTACCACAAACCACAGGCAGTTTAAGGCAGCCTGGAAATCTCTTACATCTGGAAGAGCAATAATTCATGGGATTTCACTTGACAGCCATGACAGGCAGCAGGGCAGCCAGAAACAACTGTCTCTTATGTTGTGCTATTTGCAAAAAGTCAGAAGAGGAGGAGCAGGCACAGGACCACATCCTTCTTTAGCATATGTTAGAGCAGGAAACCCTTTTATTTTCTGCCAGATGCTCCATGAATAGGCCCTAAATATTACATAGACAGTAGCTATCACTTCCAAACAAAATTCCTTGGTGTCTGCTAAGCTGCAAAGCATATGAAGGCCTATTGTCTGGCAAAGGGTCATGGTTAAATTTGCACAGATTTTTTTTTTATAGATATTTCAGATTCTACGTTATGATTTATAGGCATTTGCACACCCTGCTGTGCATGAATATGATACCATCTTCTGGGCAAGATTATTTCATGAAATGTATATGGGATTTAGCTACAGTAACTTTTACTGGGCAGCTTAGAATGGCCAGCAAAGTACTAGAATTTACTGCAGCACAGCTTGTGCTGTCAGGCTCATGGCTGGTGTTTATGATTTCTGCAGAAGCAGAAATAAACAACTTCTCCTTAATGGCTCTCTTTATGTGTAGGCAGCAGTAGCTCTATCTGGTCTCACAACGGTAGCTGGTGCAGCGGTCTGTCCCATTTCATGTGGAACCAATGTCTGAAAATTTGCATTTCTGCTTTTCTGAGTTTTCAGTGGAAGCAACCAGGAATGAATAAATCGATTGCAAATGTCTGAATGAGTAGCATTCCATTCTACTGCTATTTCGTGCTATAAATACTTCTGGTTGAAATGGCCAGGTTTTGGAGTAAGAGCAAAAAGATCAGATTTAATCTTAGTTTGTCTTAGAGTCTATACCCACACTGTAAATACTTTGATATCTACTGAGACTTACTTCAATTACTGTCTTAAGGAAGGAGGCCTGTTTTCTGAGTGTCTGTGGTCAAGTAGCTTAATCAACATTTTTATAGGCATTTACATACGTAAAGTAAAGGCTAAAAAGTGGGTAAGTTACAGCAGCCAGAAAATAGATTAATTAAGTATCAATTTACATTGCTTATATCTGCATATATATATAAAAAACAAAACAGAATGTAATTGTCTAAGTAAAGCTTTTTTGGAGGTAACAACTATTTTTAAAGTTCAAAAGAATGTCGACACACACGCTGTATATATAAGCAGGCAGAAAATACTTTTTTTAAAAGAAATGAAACAACTACTCTCTGCCAAAGAAAAACAATTCCTTTGCCAAACTACACATTGTTAACTTAAAATGTGTTCCATGTGGAAGTAGGAAGACTGATCTGATGGAAAGGCTAGTGATTTAAAGTCAGCTGGCTCTGTGCCTGTCAACTACACATTCTGGCTTCCAGTTTTACAGCTAGAATTGGAAATATTTAGTTTCTCTTTTTTTTCTTTATTTCTTAGGGAGGGGGAAGACACAATTCTTTTTCCTTTTCTAGTGATGCAATGAATTTACCAATTAACTTGCATATATAATCATCCAGCCTTTAAACAAAGAGAATATAATTTTGAATCACATGTACAAATCTCATTCTGTGCTTTAAGGACTTTGTTTTACATTGGACTCATTTTCCAGAGTGAATTTGCCACCACATTTTTATACTCATCACAATTTTTCTAGGAAGAAATAGTATTATCCTATCTTTTCAGTATGGTAAAAGTATAAAGACAAGTTTATATTCTGAGGGAAGTAAAATATCTTACAGGCTACTGTATTTCACCTTTCATTCTGTTTGTATTACCTGTGTTGACCAAGCCTTTAATTTTTTGTCCCCCTCTCCTGCACATAAGGCATACAGTACTGTCTCTATACATGGCCTAAATGACATTACAAATGCAAAATGTTCAGATCGACATGAAAGAAACAGCCACACTACTACACCTGGTAATATCTTAAAAAGCAGCTACCACCTCATGGTATTTTCTGCAGGATTCTCAAAACTTCATTTGTTATTCACATTAAACTTACATCCATCATCCTGGTTTAGTACATATTTTCCAGCACATGCTGCATGGTAATTATGAATACAGAAGGTTCTATTCATTGTGAAGTTTTTTTAGCATTCTTCAGATACACTGAGCACTATGAGGTTGAATTTTGATTACTGTACTAGATTTCTTTGCACACAAAACACACTTAGAGCACATTTGCTCTTCTCTTTAGTTTTAAAATATTCCTGAAACATCTAGCAAGTCTGTAGATACTTAAATGGCAGAATTTCAGGCACAATTCAGTCAGAGCTGTTTACTGCAAATATGATTGTAGAAAGCCTCCTTTTTTTTTCTTTTCACTAGAATACCTACGTTTTATTTATGATTTTGGATTTTATTTCACAGCATTCCAGTTTAGTTTAGCACGATGTATTTAATAACCATGTCTACTGTCTTAATTACCCTATAAAGCAGGGTTCCATTGGCATTTGACCCTCCACAGCATTCCAGAGAAACTGCAGGACCATGATAATTACCAACTGCCTGTGAGAAAATTAAACAAAAAAGGCCTAACTTTTAAACTACCATTTTAAACGACCTATTACATCTCAGGAATAAATCATTGATGAAATAGCCTGCTTAACAAGAAAATAGCTATTCCATAGCAAAGAATTTCCCCTTGCATGATCATGAAGAGAATATTAAGTATTCTTCAGCTCAAAAGGTTAGGTTTTATGTCTGTCCAATGCCTTTTAATGACACATTTTCATGTAATTTTACTGTAATCAAAGCCTTTTCCTATGTAGGTTGTAGACTATGACTATTTTGTCAGTCTTAAACATTTCACTAGTCAAAGAATAGAAAATCTATTTAAACATGTACCAAGAAAAAAGTGTTTATAAATCTTTCACCATTAAAAGAACCTGTATTGATGTAGCTTGATTTCCTTTGATTAACACAACCATTTGCTATATATTTTTCAAAAAGGTGCTCATCAATTTAAACTCATAATAATACACTGTATTAATTGCTAACACAGCTGAAAAAAGCTAATAAATTTTGAAAATCTAAATCATGGTTTGATTTATTTGATCACACTCTCTTTATTCTGTATCTAATGGCAATTGCTACACTTATTCCTATTACCATCCTATGCTCCATTTCTTATTGCTATACTTAGCAGGAATTCTATTTCATCTATCTTTTTCTAAATGTCAGTTTGTGTTTTTTTTTCTAAATAATTAATCTGGGCAGAACACCGACACTCATTTCCAGATTGGATCAGGTCAGTACTCCACATAGTGTAAAGTTAGGAACATAATCAGAAAAAGTTACGTTTTTTATTATACAATTAAAAGGATTATTTTTTCATTTTTACATGTAAGATACAGAAGATAAATCAAGAGAATATGCATTACTTTTAAAATTATTTCCAGAACATTTTCTAACCCTCCTTAAAACATTTCACTTGAAAGCATCTCTGTTTTCAACAGAAGCAACTAGAAATGTAGTGAACAAAGAGTTTATGGAAGAGCCAAGCCACAAATGAAAGTTGAATGGTTTTAGAAAGAGAGTTTGAAAATAATTCTGTGTTCAATCAGAAATAGCACAACCCTTCTACTTTGTGCCTTATGGCTCAAAAAAAAGGCCTTGTGACATCTATCAGCATGGTTTAAGGCCCCTGGCCATGTCTTTTATTTAAATTCCAGTTTAATTTATAATCCAAAGCAGAGATTAAATGCATAGCAGGCAACTGAATCCTAGTGGTGTATTACAAACTTCTGGGTTTGATGATCCCAGTGCAGTTGTTCCCAGCCCAAATTTGACACTGTTGTACTATTGTTCCCATACTACTGTCTACTGAAGTAGCACCTGTGTAATCACTTAGACTAGAGCTGGAGTTACTACTGCAGCCTGGGAATTTCTGGAATAACATGTAGTTTAAAATCATAAGACAATAATAACAGCCATAATGGTTCAAACCAAAAGTCTAGCTAGTCTCATATTGTGTTTCTGACAATGTCCTGTAGCAGATGTCAGAAGGAGAGGATAAGAACCAGACAAACGTGTAATACTGTTTCCCATATTCATCCGACCTTTAGCTGTAATTCAGATTTCTTGAATGAGTTTTTTGTATTTGTTTTTTTTCTCAATAAACTGGAACACATGACATTTAAACATCCACAGTGTATAGTGAGGAGTCCCACAGATTAGCTGCATATTGTACAACCCTTTTGTTTATTTTGAAATTTCCAGCTGCTTCTTTTATCTGGTAGCCCGTGTTCTTGTATAGGAAAGTACAGGGATCAATACTCCTCTATATGCATTCTCCAGGGTGGTTAAAGGTTTTGTGGGCTTTTATCAGTTGCTCCTTTAACTCTTCTTTTTTATTCTATTATTTAATTATTTTATTCTATTTTGCTAATTATTTTTCCCCATAATGCAGCACCCTGATTTATTTAACAATTTTTAATGCATGGAAGCATTACCATACCTCTGATCACTTTTATTGCTTTCTCTGTCCTTTTTTTTTACAGTGATGTGGTATACTCTTTTGGATAGAAGAACCAGAAATGCCTACTTCGTTGAGAGAAGTTTCATATTGTAATTAAATTTAATTATATGCCATACTATACTATGCTACAGGAATGTGTACAAGAACCCAAAATCATAGTAATTTTGATTTCTCTGACACTGAAACTCAGAGTGGTACATTCAATCCCTTGAAGAGTCTAATAGCCACATCATTTGAGTGTTTACCAAGTACCAAGTAGCTTAGTCTTTTTGGAGCCTAAATTCTCATGCTGTAATTTAGTGCCATAAGGCACTTGACTGAGAATCTGGCACACACCAATCCTCTGTTCATTTCTGGTACAAAACCTTGTCACAAAATTCTTCACAGACAGTGCTTCACTTCATTATCCAGAGCACCAGTCTACTCTGCAACTCGGCTCCAGAAGTATGTTTCATTCACAAGTGAGCCCCATCCCTATACCAAGATGTTGTTGCTGAGAAGTGTGCCTTTCAGGGACTCTTGGCTCCATCTTTTGATATCAAAATTCATCTGAGATAGCACTGATCCCTTCAACTCAGGTGCTGGGTGAAGCAGATTATTTGGCCAGTTATGAGCAGTACAGCTGTCATTATCATTCTTACATAGGGATAAACAATAAAAATCTCCCTTTGAACTGGGCACTGGAGAACATGAGATGAATCCATGGAAACAACTCCCTAGATTGCCACGTGAAAAGAAGCAGGAAT
>NW_008678484.1:52397-88022 GCF_000695815.1 Acanthisitta chloris
CCTCCTGGCTAGATGCTGCTTGGAGAACCTATGGAAAATGGTCTCGAAAAACTACACCTAGTAAGGAAACAATGCCTCTCTGCGGTTTTCTAGATGTTGTTGTAGACCTCCAAACCTTGAATCCTATTTCACACCAGTTTTCTAATCATCCTTCTCTCATTAATGTTAGGCTTTTCCTGGTAAACAGAAAACTTTATTCAGCCCTGTCAAAGTAAGAATAATCCCCAGTCCTGTGAGCCAGGCTTCATCTTGTCCTTCCTGTACCTAAAAATGATTTCCAGGATTAGCTGCTCCATCACCTTTGCAGGGATTGAGGTGAAACTGATAGGCCTGTAGTTCCCTAGGTTCTTCTTGTCATTTTGAAGACAGAAGTGACACTGGCTTTCCTCCAGTCCTTGGGCACTTGTCCTAGTTGTCATGATCATTCAGAGATTATTGAGTGGCCTTGCAATGAGGTCACTCTGCTAGTCAATGGTCCTGCAAAGGGCCACAAAGATGATTAAGGGACTGGAGCATCTCTTTGATGAGGAAAGGCTGAGAAAGCTAGTACTTTTCAGTCTGGAAAAGAGAAGGTTCAGGAGGATCCCAGCAATGTATATAAATACCTGAAGGGAGTGCCAAAGAAGACAGGCAGGCTCTTCTCAGTGGTTCTCAATGACAGGTCCAAAGGCAATGTGAACAAACAGGAGGTTCCCTCTGGACACCAGAAAGCCCTTTTTCCTGGTGAGGGTGAGAATACTGCCACAGGTTCCCAGGGAGGCTGTGGAGTCTTCATCCTTGGAGATACTGAAAAGTCGTATGGACATGGCCCCGGGCAAACAGCTCCAGGTGGCTCTGCATGAATAGGGGATTGGACCGATGACCTCCAGAGGTGCCTTTCAGCCTCAACCATTTTGTGATACTATAACCTCGTGAAGCAGATCCTGTTGACCTCAGCTTCACCTAAATTAGCTTGCACACACAAGCTGATTTCAGGAAAGATTTGTTACCAAAAAAAAAAGAGCAGAGAAACACCAAGGAATAAGACAGACAAGCTTTGATTTCCTCTTTTCTGTGATGACTTAGTGTCAGAAAATCAGGGCAGTAATAGTGTGTGGCAGGGGTAATGGCCAGATAAAGGATCCATTTAAATAAAGGATGAGTTCAAGTTTAATTTGAATTTTGAATACAAAATAAAAGCAGAAATTTTCAAATTTTTGATTGACTGAACCTGTAAGTTGCTTGAATTTACTGAAAATAAAAGCAAAGAAAACAGAACAAATGAAGAAGTAATAACAAATGGAGAAGAAAACCAAACCAATATGATCTTGGTCTTGTATGAGAAGACTTAGAATTCAAAAGTCTTCCTCGTCAGGGTGAAATATGCTCCCTGCCATCAAGTTTCAGTGCTGTAGCTGTGGAATAAGGTGGATAGGGGTAGATCTACTGCTTAAAATTAATTAAACAATACACACACAAAACCTGAAAAACAAAACCCAAAAGAAAATCCACAGCAAATTGTATTTAAGAACAGGAATGAAAACTGTTAATTTCATTGCAATAGCATGAAGTGTTGGTAGAATTGTTTGATGATTGTCTTGAAGGGGGTCATATATCTCCTTACAATACTTTTATGCTCAGAAGAAGTTAGATGATAGCCTTCTATGTATGCCAAAGTCTGAAGAGCAGTATAAGGGGTGAGGGGAGAGAAGAAAAGAAAGTGCATTATGGAAGACTTGAGGATATGAGAAATGGATGAAGTTTCAGCATATGTGGAGTCAAGACATTGAACAGGTATGTAATATATGATAGTAGTGATGGGCATCTCTTCAGAAAAAGAAAATTTAGGAGGGGGAGCATCACAAGAAGTGTGAGCTGCTTTTAAAATAAAAACAAGTACTATATGGATGAGAAAAATTCTAACACCTGTAGGCACAAGAGCAGTAGTGAGGAAGAGACACTACAACTTCTCAGAGTACTCAGGGAAACACAAAGTTTACAAGTATTCAGGATAGTAATATGGATATATGTCACAGTTTAACCTCAGGTGGTGACTAACCAGCACCCAGGCAGGTGTTCAGCTATCTCCAGGAATGCACGGCTCCATCTGGCATGATGGTGGCTTAGGAAGACAATCACCATCACTCCCCTTTCCTTCTTCTTCATCCAGGTTTATATACTGAGCATGACACCATATGGCATGGAATATCCCTTTGGTCAGTGGGGGCCAGCTGTCCCAGCTGTGTGCCCTCCCAACTCCTTGTAAAGCTTGCTTGCTGGTGAGGTGGGAGGAGAAGCATGAAAGACCTTGATGCTGTGCAAGTCCTGCTCAGCAACAACTAAAACATAGCTTAATTATCAGAACTGTTTCTAGCACAAATCCAAAATATATCCCCATACTATTTACTGTGAAACAAATTAACTCTGTCCCAGACAAAATCATCACAGGATATTAAATAATATGATAAATCTGGCTAAAATGCCATAGATCATACTTTGATCAATCTAGCTACACTAGTACGAAAATAACAAGGCAATTGCAGTGATGCTTCAGCTATAGTTGAAGCTAAATGCTGCATCAATTTGCTACTTATCAAGAATAGTTCATGTAAGCCATATACTGCATGGTCACCTATTTGGGCATCAGGCTTACATCTTTCTTCTGTTTGATCTGAGGCAAGAACTTGAACATAGACTTCACTTCTCAAGATTGAATTGTATTTAGTATTCTTAGTATTTCTTGCTATAGCCTCCCCCCTGTATAATTAATTTTAAAATTGCAGGTAGACAAGAAGGGAGAATTAGGTCAAGACACTATATCTTTGCACCTAGTCCACTTGGAAGGGGCACGAGTATCCCCATGAACATAAATATTTGTCTTGATTTTTTTATATCGTTTTCAGCTAGAAATTTTAAATTCAGCCGTTCAAAGTCTGTCTTTCCAGATGCTAATCCCAGCAAGTCCCATGTCACCACAGAAGCTCCAGTTGCTTTCTGCACCAGAAACCAGTCTTGCCCTCTACATCTTTGTTCAAATGCTAACTAAGAATGTGTTTTTATGGACAAGCATTGCAGTTCCAGGATTGCTTCCTTCTTCTGAGAACAAAGAAATGTATCTGTGTTATTCTGGTAATGGTGCACTAAGCCCATCTATAGGGCTACCAGTTTTCCAGTGCTCATTGACAATTTTGCACTTAGGTGATATGTGTAATGCTATGTTCTGCCCAGTCAGTGAAGTCTGCACTGATGAGCAGAGTAATAGTTAAAAAGGTCAATGACTATTTTACCCCATCAGTCTTTCAAAACAATTCAAACCACTTGTTTTGCAGATCCTTAGCCAAGCTCTAAAGAAATCTTTCCCTTCTATTACTTCTTACACAATATAAGTTAATTTTTATGTTATATTCTCAGAGATCTCTGTTGACTGGACTTTACAAAGCATGCTATGCCTTCAGAAAGCATAGCAAAAAGTCAAAGGGACCAAAATTATTGGTTTTTTCCATTAATTTACTTGCACATATTGTAAGACCTCTTCTTTGGGATATGAGCTTTTATATGCCTGCCCACTAACAAAAGATTTTCAATAAGACAACTTTTGTAATTTTCATTTCATCTTTTAATATTTATGTTAAAAAAAAGGACTGTCAGGAGATAAAGATAGACTTAGGCAGAATGAAATGATTTGTCACAGCTCTGGACCCATCATTGTCTGAAGCTAGTTTTCAAGCAAACACCATGTAATTAGGAGATGCACCTGCTCAGGACTTAAGCCATAGCTAATTTTTTTGCATCCAGACTACAGCACAGAGTGCCAGGACTTCTGGTTCACAATGTTAATATAATATTCCTGAAGAGAACCACAGCTTTCAGTTTTGTATATGCAGGACACACTAAAATGTGTTTTTGGTGCTCAAGTTACTTTTCTAGTTAGCCTTAAGCGATCCATAACAGCTTCTTCAAAACAAACCATTATTTATTTGCTCAAAGCTGCATAGCAAGCACAGCAAGTGGATGAAGCAGGAAGAGC
Source organism: Acanthisitta chloris (assembly GCF_000695815.1). Classification (NCBI taxonomy): domain Eukaryota; kingdom Metazoa; phylum Chordata; class Aves; order Passeriformes; family Acanthisittidae; genus Acanthisitta; species Acanthisitta chloris. Next base: position 56,404 of record NW_008678484.1, read on the forward strand.
TATATTAAACCTCACTGTATTACAATATTTGTTTTTTTATTTGTATACTGTTGATGAGTTCCACTCAGCTGATGCACTTAATTCATAGGTGAAGGTTATTACCAGCCTTTGTGGAACCAAATGCACATGTTTTCTTCAGCTACTGATACCTCTACCACATTTTACGAGACTTTAATAGATTACTATCCCTTTTGATCTCAGATCTGGACTGGGAAGGTAAAACATTCTTAAGTTTGCTTGATTTCTTTTAATAGCCAGGTATAGGGAATAGCGGCAGAGTTTCCAGGTTCAGTGAGGTTTGTTCATAATCTGTCTAATAATTTATTTTCTCCAGCATTGTTTGCCTTCTCTAAATATTCCCAAAAAGTTTTCTTGGAGCTACTCGCCCAGGCAGGATAACCTTAATGAAGTGAACTCCAGGACCAGAGCTGGCATTCATAAATGTAATGCAGATGTCTCATTCTCTTCGGCAACAAATGAGTATTATTCGTATGATTCTCCCGTGGTTCAAAGAGGTAAAGATGCATTGCTGTCAAAGTTGCTTCCATTTACAAGAGTAGTTAATTTTTCATAGCACAATGTAATGGAGGAAACAGCAGTGTTGGCACCAGAGCCTATGGAGCAGGCTATATTGTATATGGGCAAGAGATGGAGGTCTTTGATAAGAGATGATGTAGGGGGGTGGCTTTAATGCTCCAATTCATTTTCTGTGTGAGGGGGAGGGATGGCCTATTGAAAGTTTCATTTTAGGCCAGTTAACTAATACTGCCCCTTACTGATTCTTCAGCCATGCTCAATTAGAGACACTCCTTTGTCCTGACACCAGTCAGGATTACTACAATTCATCAACTTTACCCTGAAGAGTGCTTTTATACCAGCTAGACCTCTTTGCTCTAGCTGTGAAATGCCTAGTCACGAGGTTGCCAGTAGATAATTTTCCTTGTCCCTGTCAATAGTAGGCCACTATAAGTTCGTATTCATAAGCTAACTAATAATAGGCCATCTAAATATGTAGCAAATGTTGCATATTTGAAAATAAATTAAGAGTAGTTGTTAGCACATGTATTAAGCTGTACCAGGAGTGTAGAAATACATCAAATATCAAGGGAGGATATTTTTAAAAAGACATGAACAACTTCAATGCAAGGAGTAGCTGAGCTTGTCAGATGAGAAAGCTGCTATACCCTCAAAGTAGCTTTACAGCAGCTTAGACAAAGGCTCCCAAAAAAAAAACCTCATTGGCTTCAGAGTCAGGAACAAGTAACCACAGACAACGCAATATATCAGTTTTTGCAGCTGAAAAAAAGGCCAGGCTTTGCCAGCACAGCTTGTAAACTCCAGAAGGTCAAATCACAGTGATTCAAAACATTTGCATACACTGCTATGAAAACCAAATGTTTTCCCTTTAATTCAAATGAACATGAAAATTAAACTAACAATAAAAATTGAAACAAAAATTCTGGCGAGTATGTTGACATGCAGCAAAGAATAAGGCTTCTCCGCAACATTAGTTAGTGTGAGTCATAGTAGAGAGCTATCTCATTGCAACCATTTGTAGCTAGTGGTGATGTTCTAGCCTTTAATTAGACCAATGAGTATTGTCAAGTTTTAGCTGTTTTTCATGAGTATACTTAAACAAACTGGTGGTCACCAATTATTACCGGGTATAGAAAAGTCCAGAAGCAGTCCAAACAGTTCACATTTAACACAGTATGGCTTAAATTTTTCTATTGAAAAAAAATTTCACAAGATAAATGAAGCCCTGCTAGAGAAATAGCATATAAAATTCTAATTTTTAAACTTTTGATTTATATTAAGAAGGTTAAATATGTGATATTCTGTTCTATTATATTTTGCTTTACAAAAATATCTGATATGGATAGGAAACCAGAAATAAAAGCACTTTCAAACTACAGGGCAAAGACCAACCATGATATGTAGAAAATGTGTTATACTGCCTAACTAAGAGCAGGAAAAAATGATTATAGCGTTTTTATTTTCAGGAAGGGACTAAACTGCATGATGAATTAGACCAAATAATGCAGCACTGTGTGCTTGCAGCCCAGAAATGCAACCATACCCTGGGCTGCAGCTAAAACAGCATGGCCAGCAGACCGGGGAAAGTGATTCTGTCCCTTTACTCTCCTCTCATGAGACTTCACCTGGAGTACTGTGTCCAAGTTTGGGGTCTTTAGCGCAAGAAGGATGTGAACAGTTTTGGAGCAAGTCCAGACAGGGGCCACAAAGAGGGCTGGAGCACCTCTCCTGTGAAGACAGGCTGAAAGGTTTGAGGCTGTTCTGCCTGGAGAAGAGAAGGCTCCAGGGAGACCTTATATCAGCATTCAAATACCTAAAGGGGGCCTAGAAGAGAGCTGGAGAGGGACGTTTGGCAAGGGAATGTAGTGATAGGGCAAGGGACAACAATTTTAAACTGAAAGAGGGTAGGTTTAGATGAGCTATTAGGAAGAAATTCCTTCCTGTGAGGATGGTGAGACATTGGCACAGGTTGCCCAGAGAAGTTCTGGATGCTGCGTCCCTGGAAGTGTTCAAGGTAAGGTCAGGTGGGCACTGAGGAACCTGATCTATTGGAAGGAGTCTCTGCCCATGGCAGAAGGATTGAAACTAGTTGATCTCTAAGTTCCCTTCCAACCCAAACCATTCTATGATTTTATGAAATAATGCATATCAACTACAGGATAAAGATTTTTTTCCAAAACCTCAAAATTATTTTTACTGAAGTCAGTGTGGCCTTTGTATCGATCTAGACAGAAGCACAAAATATCTGACAGTTAGCACATTAGTAATTATAATAAAAAAAAAATCATAACCCTAAGCCAAAGCTAACTGAAAAATTAATTCTGTAAGTCAAACTCTGGACATTGTTTAGGAACTTATAGAATATATGTGGTTATTCTGTTCAGTAAGACACTTGTGAAATTACTGTTTCTACTCACTGCAGATGAAAACAACCAGCAAAGCTATTTAAGATAAAGGTGTGACTGAACAGAAGAATGGGTACTGGCAGGAGCAGTGAATTTGGGGAAGTAAGATCCTGGGACATGTGGTTCCTGTTGCCTGCTGTGGGCTGATCAGTATTCAACAACTATGTTTATCACAGTCCCAGTACTGTAAACTTAAATTCCACTTTTGTAGCAAGGAATGAATTAAATGTTTTCTGTGGACAAATGTGTTAATATTTTTGGTGGATTTTGGTATACAAAACTACAGTCCCTTTATTTCTTGGAAATGTAAAGGGAAATGATTCAAATCACATTTTTCACCTCCATTTCAAATTTTGTCTGGAACCAGAAATATCTACACAAAGCTTAAGCAAAAATAGAGAATGCACCTCACTTTTCAGGAATTTCTGCTTTTCACTGCCAGCTCACTCCCCTGCCGTATTTTTGTCACAACACATTCAAAGTGGCTTTCCTCTGAGCTGAAGGTGGAGAAAAGTCAGAATTAGGTCACAGACATACAGACTCACACATGTATCTGTACAAAAGTCTCTGTATTTATGAAAAGTTTGGGACAAATCCAATCTCTGGTGTCAGTGAGTCAATTAACCTTCAAATCCTGTGTTTCTTAGGCATTCAGGTGCTAGTATATATTGCCTCCTACATACTGCATTAGTAACAAAGACATATAATTCTTACCTGATACTCTATATGTCCGTTCTACTTCAAACCCAACAATTTAAAATAATTAAAGAAAAAAGATAGAAATTCAATTATCCCATATGACATATGTTTTAGATAGAAAAGAGCTCATTTGATGTGTTTTACTTAATTTACTTTAATGACAAACCAAGATCCTAGGGAAAACCAGAATTTTGCACATAGTGCTCTGGAAACTTGAATGTTTCTAATGTACCAGATATGATTTCTGAATAGAAGAGAATTTTCTGAGTGTCATTACTGTGTCTGCCTTCTCAGCAATCATAGAAGCTCACATCTATCATTTCCTTTGTTCAGTGAGAGACAGACTTCTTGCAAGGAGAGAAAAAAAGAATAAAGGAAAGGACTGGAAATATTTACTATGATGCAATGGAAAAAAATTAAAGATGCAGTCAAAATACACCTCACACTTTATATTTTAGAGATTTAAATCCAAAATTGGTAGTTATACTATAGATACATCTCTATGAATTATACTGATGACATAAATATTTTATATATTTAAGCTATCCATTTTGTTAAAATAATGGTACAATATAATCTATTATGTTATTTTTCTTATCTATCATTTCAAAATCTATGTACTTTTAAATTAATAGCTTGATGAAGTATTTGAGATGATAGCAAGATCCTCTGCTGTGTTTTCATTTACATTCATCCATTTCTACAGTTATTCAAATTAATCATCTTAAATGGAATATATATTAGTTGTTTTTCAGACCCTTTTAGTGAAGCTTTTAGTGTATTGCTGATTTTTAAAAAAAACATACTTTCTTTGGACTTAGTCAAATATTTTTAACATGCCAGATCTCATTGGGTGTATGCAAGAGGAATATACATTCTTCAAAAGAGACATTCAATTAGAAAATTAGACTTAAAAATTTTATCCTAACTGAAAATTTTGTAATGAACTAGCGTCACGGAGAAATGCTCTTTGCATTTTTATTCTTTTAATGCATTCACCAGCATTTGGGACATTCAGCTGCGCTGCTTTGTTGCACTTGTTGCACAGTGATGCCATTTTCAGGTGCCACACTGCAGTGAGGTGGGTTACTCTCATGCATGTGATCTTTCTCAGCCTCACATTCACATTACAGCAGATAAGATGTATCAGTGTATGAATTTGAGACATAAAGGGATTTTTATCTTCCTGGGGCATTTTCAGTGGGATTGAATAGCACCCTGGGAATCCTCAACTGATTTCTTTACTTTCTAGATGACTGTATGTTCTCCCTCTTTCCACATATGGTTTACTTATCCAGCTAGGTGAAGCACACTAATAAATAGAACCTAACCTTGGCCACAGGTTGCACTGAGGATGCTGACCACCCTGGTATTTCAGGGCTGCTGACCCTTAATTTTTTAGCAGAAGAGATAAAAGTGGTTTTAGTCTTCCAAAATCTCTGTAGCATGAAAGGATTAGGCAAGCTAAAGTACTACAGTGAGTATGACTCTAGGAGTTTCTTCAGAATCATATCAAAATAATTCAGAAATTCTCAAATATTCACAGAGTGACTTCATTTTGCAAATTACATGACTGCTGCTTGAAAGATGGAGGAAGGTAAGAGTCAAACTATTAATGCAAAAGTGTACCCAATAATATTAATTATGTAAATTAATTATGCTTGTATCTATGCTTTAACAAGTTTTATCAAGAATTCTATAAAATGAGGTCACATCCGTCCCATTTTTTTTCCTAAAATCTTTCTGTCTTTTAGGAAGAAATCCACCAATGTTCCTTAGGTGTCAGTGCCAGCTGCTAAATATGTCTTTTCCTTTTTTAAATACCAAGCATCTTCAGGTCATTCATAAAAATACAGTTCTCCTTGTCCCACAAATACATGCTAAATGGATAGAATAACCATTGACATTCTCTGTCACAACTGACCACAAATCATCTCTAAAATTAGTCTTTCTGAGACACAGGTGAGAAACCACAGCTACTGGGTATATGTTGTAGTCAATTGCCTCACATTTTTTTGCAAATGCTAATAAAATACAGGAATGAAGGGGGCTTTCCTTGCCCCATTAAAGACATAATTTCTAAAAATAATCATGAATTAGGATTTTTTTCTAACACATTCCCCCCTCTTTTCAGTTCCTCATGATCATATCTTCTTTATAAAATATACCTGACATTACCACCAAGATGAAGTAGATCAGTTCTGAGTTGTGATAAACCTGTGTTCTGCTGTCTGAATTGATACAGTTCAGCCCTGTGAATCTTTAAGAGATGCACTGAGGCTAGAATGAGATCATCTACCTGAAATTATCTATCTAGAGATTCAATGGCTGCAAAGAGCAGGTGAAAATCTTCATGAATACTTGCTTCGGGAAAAGGAAGTATGGTGAGCAGGACTGAAAGAGCAGCCATAACTTTTCAATGTGATATATAGATCCATTAAAATTTACAGGAACAGCCACTAGTAACAGCAAAAACCCAGGCAGATTTAAGTAACTGGGCTGCACTAGCAACATTTTCAACCAAGCAAAAGAATTGTCCTAGCAAACTAGCTCTTGTCTTTCTGCTTTTATTCTCCTTTTCAGAATTTGCTGCTAAACCAGAACCTGGCCCTTCCACCTTTACGGCTCACCTGTCATTTGCACAGTTTTGTGATGGACCGGATAAACCATGATGCAGCTAAACCCTGATCCTTTATCTTGCACATTAGTTTTAATGGTGTTATCCACTGTGTCCATTGTCTGGTTCAGCTCAAAAGGTGAAATGTGTCTGCTTCTCTGAAGAATGTAAACTGGCAGTGCTCAGTTATTTGGTAATAGGTGTTTGATAATTGGTATTTCATTAGCTTCTATATTGCTCACCCCCTGATAGCCCAGCCCTGTGTTTGGGGTCTCTTCACTGTTTACATGGCATGAGATCCCACATTGAACTTAGTGTGAAGTTGTGCCACTTGTATGTATACAGCTTTACATCCCATTCACTGCTGGTTGCTTCTTACAGCTTTCAGTGCACCAAGGCAGCAGTTAGAAGGACATGAAATCAGTGTGTTTTCTGACCCGTATGAAGCAGAACCTGATATTTACAATGCTCTTCTAGGGTGAATGTATGGGGCGAAGCTCTATCTTCTGACGCCAGGCGTTGTGCTTTATATACTATTTTGTTTCTAGTCCCCTGTTTGTGCTCAGGACAGCATCATGATCTGGGTGTGGTACAGAGGAGATTCAGTCTTTTCCTAGTCCTCTGTTCCCTAGCTCTCAAACTTCCTCTTCTCCTTAGCCATCAGGCAATGAAAATGCTCTGGCAGGGTACTTTAAATATATTATTGCTTCTGGGCTTTTTGCTGATTGGAAGGAATTGCACAGTAAAAAGGTGCAGAAATGTTTGTGTGATAAATGGGAATATATAGACTGGGATGCTTGGCAGGGCTGAAAAAATACTGTCATGTGCATTCAAGATGGAAGGGAAGGGAGGGGAGGGAGACATGAGCTCTTAAAGTGAGTGGCAGCCACCTACAAACTTAATCCAAATAAAAAGCCATGGAGAAGAGGGACATACCCCTCCAGTTTGCACCATCACAGAAAGATCAAACAGAAGAGTGGCCCTTGCTCACGCTGTATGAGCCTCTGCTACAGCCTCTCCCTCCTCAGTGCAAGCAAGCCCGAAAGGGGACCAGGTCACCTCGCCATCCCCCCAGAGCTGCACAGCAGAACTGGCTGGAGCTATGCAGGAGCAACACACTGCAGCCTCAAAGACTGGAGCAGCCAATGCACTCCTCCAAGTCTGCCAGAGAGCTCCAGGAGACACTGCCTGCCTGAGGCACCGTGCCTCCCGGAGCTCCTGCGCGGCTCTGCATCCCAATGCATGCCTGCGAATATGATATACGACCAGCCCTGAGTAGAGGGGAAGAGGCTGGTTGCCACATTATTATGCATCCTCTTTAAGACTCCAGGGGAGGCACTGCGTTCAGTTGTACTTCTACTGGATGAAAACTGAAAATATCTGTAAATGATTAAAATGGTAGGAGAGAAACAATCATAAATATTCATCATCTATCACTACTGATTTATTTTCCTAATGCTGTTGTTACTCATAGGACCAGATCTGCCTTGTTTTGGCTTCAGTAGCACATGTACAGCACACTGGAATTTAGCAATAATTATGTTTGCATACATTTAAAACATCACAGAATTAAAGGGAATTATAGGTATGACCTTTGTGACGTGTTGTCAGATTTTTTACATGATCTCCAAAATGTAACAAACAAATGCAGGTAGTATTCAGAAGGTTCTGTACTTTTGAAACACCTTTACAAGTAGGAGTAAGTGAATATGATTCTTTAAGAATTAATGTAACATCATGCCCTGTTCCTGAAATTCCAAGCACTGTCTAATTATTATTTTAATGCTACTTCAGCAAGATGGGTCTTTATTCTTAATTTTTCTAATTTTTATTTAATGAAAGGAGCTGCATTTATCACTCTAGTATATTCAGCATGATTTCAGCTTAAATTCTTTTATTGGAACTCACACAGTTTAGGAGCGGGATGAATAGAGATATATTTGACATACACAAAATTAAGAGAAAACCAGTGTAATAAGCTAGCAGGTCTTGAACAAATCTGTGGTTCATCTGGTGTTACTGTTTTCTTAAAAAATCTCTTGTAGTTTGCAGTCAAATGCTCTTTTCAGGTTTATTTTGATGTAATATTTTGCAGAGAAACTTTTCATCTACAATCTATGGCAAGAAGTAGGAAACAGTTGCAATTTTTCACACAACAAACCAAACACTGTCCTTTTATTTACTAAACTAGACGAGTTTTCTAAAACATAGGGATTTTTTTTAATAGTTGTGTGGCTCAGCTCCAGCAAGCAAACCTGTTTTACCGATGGGGTCTCTACTTATCCAGTGTTTCTGTCATCAGCCTGACCTTGCAGCTTTCTACAGTGCCATTATACCCTGGGTGCTGGCTTATTTTCATACAGCAGCCCCCAACTACTTGATCCCACTTCATCTACTTCATGGACACAGACATTTGTTGGGCTTATTAGCTCAGCAGGAGCCTTATCATATTTTGTATCTGAGGCTGTTGGAGATGTCAAGAGATGGAAATACTGTGTAGCTTTTTATCCTCCCTTCTTGCACTTTCTCTGAGAGCCCAACAGTGCATTTGGATTCAACGCTCTCCTGCCACTAGCTGCTGAGATCTCTTTAAATATGTCTAGCTTTGCCATCTGTACCAATAACACTGTAAAGGCTTAGCCATGATTAGGCTGTCAAGATTTATTAAGTTAAAAAGTATCAAAGTTTCTTGCTGCAACCCCAGACCTTTTAAGAGTCCACCTTCCTTAGAAACCCTTCCCCCTCCTGACTAACACTACAGTCAGTGTGCTTCGCTTGACCTTGACCAACATATGCACCCGGGGAACACTAATGAATTTGGGCCAATTCATCTTGGAACTCCAAATTTAATCAAGCTGACATGCCAGGGAAAGCAGACTGTAATTAACTCCTAGCATTTTATGTAATCTGTAAATTTCATAAATTTAGCTCAGCCTGTTTATGTGGTATTAAGCATTTTTGTGTGTGTGTGTGTATTTGTTTAACGGACTACAATTGTTAAAATAATACAATAACAACGATTAAAAAGTAAGTGTTTTATCATAGGATTAAATCCCTTTTAAAATTGCTGTTTGTCCAGGAGAACAGGATGCGTCCAAACAATGTATGCATACCAGCCTGCCCAGTAAAACCAAGTGAATCCAGTGTTATTATTTCTTTTTGAATATGAGTCATCCACTCATTTCATGATGTGTGTGCTATGAAAACGTACAATCAGTCAAAATAAAAAAAAATTCCCTGCTCAGTGCTATCTTTCATTTGGTTTAATTTTGATGAAGAAGAGATAGGAGCATTAAAAACTAGCCCATAGGGCTCCTGTTTTGTTCTGCTTCATTTTATTCTTATTTGTATAATGGTAGCACTCAGAGGTCCTGGTCAGGATCAAGGTCCCACTGTGTGAAGTGCTCTATGAATGCAAGGTTCCAGCCCTGAGGGAGAAAAAAAAGAAAGAAATATAGTAAAATATTGATTAAAATGCAAAAAAAAAAAAAAAAAAAAAAGGAAAGAAAAGAAAAGAAAAAACCACCCCACCTGCCATCCTAAACCAGACTGTTCTGAGACTGATATCAAATCTTCAGGCTGAAGTTGTTCCTCTGACTGTTTTTTTCTTCTTTTCATATTTACATGGAGTACATATCAACAGCATGCCTAAGCTCTAGCCTTTCCATAGTCGTCCTGGTAGATGAGAGATTCTGGGTGGCAATGAACAGAAGAGAAGAACAAAATCAGAGCTCAAGAAATCAAATTATTATATACTGGTATAAAAGAAAAAATCCCAACTAATAGAGACTGAACCCATGGCTACACATAGAGCATATGATCTCAGCTATTATAAACCTTTGATATTTTATATGTAGGAGTTAATAAAAATATTAAAAGCAGGACCATGCCAAAGACTGAAACATATACATACATATATACATATTGTATACATATATTTACTGCAGACCTTGTTAAAAGGAAGCAATCAAATAGCACTAGATATTACTTCAATCAAATAAATGTTAATTATTTAACAACAGAGGCACAGAAGAGCCAGAGCCATTAATTTAAGTTCACTTCCTCAATATGTGTTTTGTAAAAATCTCAGATTTTGGAGATCTGTTCTATTTTTTTAACCTAAAACTTAATGGATGAAGTTTTTCAAGGCAGTCAGCAGCACAGAAACCCCACAGCGAATATGAAGTTCACCCTGTCCTGTTGATCTTTGTAGCCTTCCTTTTCAATGAGAAGGATGAACAGTATTTTACTGATAACTAATTAAAATTCCTCAAATTTGCAGTGTGTATATATTTACAAAAACACATATACAAATAAATATACAGTGAGTGGCAAAGGAAGCATGTGCCTTAACTTTTCCATGCTGATTATGGTGGCTGTAGCTAGAAAGGAAGAATAAGGTCTGAGCTCAAACATAGCAAGCACACACACACACACACACACACACACACACACACACACACAGAGTATTTACACATTTAACAATCATATACAGCAATATATATATTCTATATGATGAGATTTTTGACTCTGTTCCAAATGGTTGATGTTGTTTTAGATGGACAAATCAGTCATGCTGTGTCTTTCATGGAAATTTTTCTCATAGTGAAGAAACCACAGCATAACACCACATGATCATAGAAGCTTCTTTACTGTCCTGTGGTCAGCACAGTCTTTCATTTCTAAATGTACTGGACCAAGGGGGATAAAACCAACTCAAGGCTTCCTTCCTTCACCAGGCTGGAAAAGCTAGGCATAAAATGCTTTGTCTTTTTCTTGGTATATGACTGTATACGTGCATAGGTCTCCATCACAAAAACAAATATGTCTATTTGTGCAAGCTCAGAAAGCTGAAAAATGAATTCTACCTGCCCTTAATCTGTATAAAAAAATCCATGCAGTCCTCTTCCTTAATGTATGGAGTACCCAGGACTTTATTTTGAAAAATGCATAAGCACAATACAAATGCTCAATAAAAACCAATGGAGTCTACATACACATGGGCAATAATGTGCTGTACACTTTCAGAGACTTAAAAAAACTTCACATATGTTATTATGATTTATTAAGCAAATTCCTGACCCTAATAGCTAGTAAAAGCTAGCAAAGTGCAACTGGCTACTTTAATGACCGGAAACATAAATGCTGGTTCACAGAAAGTAATCTTCCAACTATCATAATGTGCAATAGATCTTTCAGGACACTAAACACTTGACCAAAGTGATCTCACCTGCTGTCAAATACTCTCTAAAATCGTTTTCTTGACTGGTCAATGAGAACATTGTGATGCAAAGATATGACTTATATCAACATATTTGAGACCTCATCATCAGACTACATGAAGGAGCAGACAATGCAGACTGTTTGGGTGTTGATGATGCATGGCCTCCAGTGGCCACATCTTTAAGAAGACCTCAGCCAATTGTGAGATAGCTGTCAATCTATAGGTTATCTATATGGAGCCCTGCAAGGATTAATCTCACTCCTCCTTTTCAGAGATCCCTGAACATATTTGCAACACTACAATTCTGCTGAACTTTTACCAGCTCCACCACCTCCATCTTAGCCTCTACAATCAATATTATCCCCCCAAAGAGGGAACATAAAATTATGAAAAAGAAAAAAGCTTCAATTTATGCAAGGATCAGAGTAGCTAAAAGGCTACTGATAGCTCAACAAGCCACTTAACATTTTTAAAGAAATATCCTAAAGGGAAAAATAAGTTAATGCAAAACTCTGAAAGATGCAATCAGTAATGTTGACTGTACCTTCAACAGAGAATATGCCCCCACTAGCTGATAATGGAGAACAATCTTGAGGCTGTATTACATTCACCGATAATCCTGACTGTAGAGATAATTGTGGTAAGAAATGGTTGCACTTCCCCTTTCCCAAGAGACTCTGCTTATTCCAGTCAAAAGAAGATCTGGAATCTGTGATTCATGCTTTTATCATCTCCATGTTCCTAACTGGAGCTAAGGGCTCCACAGAAGTTTCATGTGCAACACTCAGCAGCCCACCTCTTAAGCAGGAAAACCTGCCAAGAGATCATAATGGAAATCTGCACACTCTAATGGATTTCTGCATTCATTATCCAGATACAAATCAACTTCCTGGTCCTTATATTTAAGACCTTAACATTTTAGATACTGGCTTGTAGCCAAGATCTACCATGCAACTCTGCTTATTGAAAATACTAAAGTGTATGGAATCCATGTTGAAAAGTTCAGAAGTGTTTCATGTATTAGGCTCCTGCCCCGGAAGGAAAATTTAACATACTTCAAGATGCAATGTAAATTACATCATCTCACAAGCAAATCTTCCCATAATAGTGCAGCTTCAGGAGGAGTGACAAGAAGAGAAAGAAAAGGAAGATGTAAACTGAGAAAAGAAAAGGGGGGAAAAGTATATGCCTCCAAAACCTGTCAAACTTAAATACAGATATGGGCAGAAGCTTATTGTAGACATCCATAGTTTACTTTTGAGTGTGGAAGTTACAGACATACTATATGTATTGATGGAATTAGTGACATGTAAAGATTTCTGCCCAAGAAGCTTACAGCTTGAGGGTCCTCATATGATATGCTGTGCAGGAGCAAAATGAAAGAGACAGGTGAGTTGGGATGGAGATAAAACTTATACAACTCAAGGAAAATAGATCATCACTTATATTTATACCAATACACCTATATACTCAACCCCTTTGACTACTGAAGGCTGATCTACCAAATGTTTTCTTTAAAGTAAACAGGGAAAGAAGTGGAAGAAGAATGAGGAAGAGAGACTAGAATAGGAGCTAACAGGAGTTAGAACCTTAATTTTAGCATTTTACATGTATTTTGTTGCAGCATTAAGTCATGCATATTTTGAGCAGAGCTAGCAACTACCTCATCACAGAATCCACATTGTACCTAGTTCTAAGTCTGTACCATGCATATCTGCTCCTGCTTGCTTTGGGGGTTTTCAGTAATGTTAAGAGGAAAATGCACATCAAAATGAACCCTCATTCCTAAATCTAAATGCCAGCATAAATAGTTCCTATGGATCAAAATTGTTGTGTTTTATTTTGAATTTTTCAAGTTATTATATTTCCCAAGCACACATAAACAAAGTTCCAGTGTTAAGAAAAAAGGGAGGATGAAACAAGATCCAAAACTGCCAGTATTTCATCAGGATCAGGGTTCCCCCAGTTTGTGTTTTTATTGCTCTAAATTGCTTGTGTTCAAAGTAAAGAATTTTGAAACAGAGGACACAAAAAAAATTATTTCTATTTCATAATATCAGTATGGTAGGCTTGGCCACTGGCTGGTTTCCTGATGGTCTGACTCATTCCATCTCTGTCAGAGCTAGAAAGCATGGACACATTCATCAGACCATAAGCAGTGGTCACTAATCTGAAGTGACCATTAAACACATTTTGTCGTGGAGTCTCTACACAAATTAGCAGGTGCTTTCTGTCCCATCAAGGGATGTGGCTTTCTCCATGCTACTCTACATCTGAGTTTCACCAACACAGAGACTCAGGGTTAAGGCTCCAGAGGAATCATAAAATATTTGCTAGTCTGTCATTACTACAATCTGATCATTAGTGGGGTGGGGTGTTCCATCTACTTTCTGGCACTAGCTCTAAGATTGCTGATAGATCTTGACAGATTTATGTTAAGCAGAATGCATACACACTTCTAGCTTCTGCCCAACATGGAGGTGTTCATTCACTTATTTTTTTTTCCCCACAGCTGGACATCACCAAACTGCAGCTAATACTGTCATGTTAAGTGACTCCAGTATTGTAAAGTTGAGAATAGGTAAAATTGATAAACAGGTGGGTTTTTTTTTTAATTCATTCAAATGCTAATACAGTTTATTTGTGTAGGGCAAACAGTAGCCCATGCTATTGAGGCAGGGAAAAAAAACAGAGTATTTTCCTCTAAGATCTCCTAACCTAAGCAGCATATAAACAAAGAACCTCATCTTGGGAGATGCTGAGCTCATACATACTACAGTAATAGGTGCTATATAACCACCTAGGTTAGATTCCTAGACCATTCCAAATTTACTCTGAGGTGATGAAAGAAGGCTGGTAGTGGATCATGTTTGATGCAAGGGATAAGTCAAAGCCAAACTGTTAAGAGGAGTAAGAGTTCAGAGGATCAAAGGCAAGAGTAGTTTTGGGGAGGCTTTTAGAAGAGTATTGGATGCTGTTGTTGAAAGGAGGTGTAGTGGGTCATAGACGTCATTAATTAGGTGTAAGTCAGCAAGATCAGTGCCCCTGTTTTTAGGATTTTTCTTGGTTTTGATTGCTGTTTAAAAATCACTGCTCCCACAAGATCATGCCAACTCCACTGAGTTTGAGATTAGCTGGGGACATAGCCTCAGGCTTGTGTATCAAAAAATGTCTTTCAGGTCCTGCTTTAGGCTCTGTCACCATTTGGTTGGGGTTGTCCAGTTGGAGGAAGTAAGGTACAAGTAAGCATTAATGTGAATTTATAACTCTCTGGCTACACAGCACAGGGACAGCCTTTAGTAGAAAGTGGAGTGGATAGCACCAAACAATACATACTACGAATATCCATACAAGAAGGTACTTATTTAGACAAGAATGAAGACAGAGTACTTTCCTAAAAGAACTTATTATCTAAACAGCATATAAAGAAAGAGCCAGGCCCTGTGAGGTGCTGCAGTTAACGCTCTATTAATTCACACCCTTGTTTACTGCATACTAGCTTCTTGTATAGACAAGCAGAATTTAAGCCTTGCAAAACTGCGAATGGTTAAAGTGATCTCATATATCCTTTTTAATGGGACATTGTGCAGGTAACGTCATTGGTAGCCAAACTGTTTAGCTTTGGAGAGCTCCCTCTTGCATTGCTGTTGTTTACAGGTGGAACAGTAACTCCTGCAGCCACATCTGATAAACATTCACTGACTATGCCAGTGGTTCTGCCACTATGAATGGTAATGAGAAGACTGGGAGACAGAAGTCATGGAAATATATTTTACTCGTGACTTTTCCTCACTGTCTAAAAGTCCTCCCATGTGCTAGACACTGTCCTCCTCAGCACACCAGCTAACCTCTCGGCTCCTAACACTAGGCATCATTTGTTGGTATTTTTTTGTGGGGGCAGCAGCTGCTAGATATGCTCAGGCACATGAGGGACTCCAGAGGGAAGGCTCTTTTGCCTCCGCTAGAGCTGCTGGTCCTCATAAGATGGCACACACTGCAATGTCATTCAGTGAAAAATCTGCCTGGCTCATAAAACATTGCCAGCTCAGAATTTCCTAGGTATAGCCAGTACAAGAGGTTCAAAAATTATATTCATAATTCACCAAACACATGAGCAATTTCTAGAATTGAACAGTTCTGTTCAGTCCTTTACTCTTTATAAATTTATGAGTGGGTTTGTGGCCTGTCACTAATAGGTCTCTAAATTAATAAGCTGATATGTATTGCAACACTCTCTAGGGCAAACTTCCTTCAAGTTTAGAGTCTAGTGACCTGCCTTATGTCATAGTGTGGATTCACCCTTAGCAAAGGGCAGAATTTTCAGCCTGCTTTTCTATCTATGAGAGTTTATAATAAGTCAGCTTCTCATTCCATGTCATTAGTTAATATTAAATGCAGAAAAAATAATAATCATTGTCTTCTAGCACTGAACAAGAGGATTAGTCTCTTCTTTTAATGGAATTCTGGAATGATGGGAAGAGGGAATGGAGCTTTTTTGCTTTACAGAGTCTTTTCAAGGAGAGCAGAGATATCACTATTTCATTACATGCAGACTGTGGTTCAAGTCTGTAAACTCCATAGCTGATCAGAGCCAGGAGTCTTGGGCATCCATGTGTGCATACAGAGCTGTGTAGCTGCTCACCACCTCCAGTACAGCCAACCTAAGGATGCACCAGTAGGAGGATAGGAGATTACATTCTCTGCAGCACAGCTGGGCCTAGAGGATAGCACTGTGGCTGTCCAGAGACTGCAGATGTTCTAGGCACAAGAGGCAGAATCTGCATCCTCCATGAAAGGGCTAGGCCCGGCTAGTTTTTTTATACTATTCTTGTCACTTACTGCTCACCCAAGAAATTTCTATCAGCTTATGGTCAAAGAAATGTCTAATCTTGCTACGATAACAAGGAACAAAGAACCAGGAATCATTTTGCTAGCTCATTGTATAAACGTACTTTTTGCCAGCTTTGTGATCCCTCTCTGCAAACAGGTAAGTTTCACACCTCTCACACCCCCACATGCACCAAGATCATTTGTCTGAGGTACTATACGTTTGTCTCATCTGCACTGGAAGACTTACGCATTGTGGGTTTAACTGGGCCTATGAAGAGAACAGCATCTGACTAGATATAGTCACAAAAGCATATCAGGCTATTAGTTATTTAAAAACAGTCAAAGATAAAAAAATCAATTTGGGGGAGGAGGACTGTGGACAGAAATAATGGAGTACGCATGGCAGTACACCCATCTTCCCTGCATTTAACTCTTCAGTCACCACATCTGTAGAAGGAAAGCACACTTTAAATGAGCCCTTTAGCTGGCATAAATCAGAAAGCATCTCTGAAATCAGTAGTTTCACATCTGAGCATCAGCTAAGCACTGTGCTGCAGAGTTTTCATCACTGAAGACCAAATGAGTATGATCACTGCATATTATACAGGAATTATTTAGTAGGCAGAGGCTAGCTCTCTTGCTAAACAGGAACCTATTACAGAGGGAATGCATTCATATACTACAGTAAAGTGCCTGCAGTTCTGATTAAATAAAGAGAAAGGCACAAAACCATGGAAATTAATATTTCTGTAAAGCATAAAAGTAAGCCCAAGCTCATTAACAATTTTTATAGGCATTCTGTAAAACAGAACAACTATATATGTGAGAAAGAGAGAGAAAGACAGAGAAACAGAGACAGAGGGAGAGAGAAACAGGCAGAAACAGAGAGATAGAAAGGGAGAAAAATGTTTAAATGTTTAGGATGCACACAGCCAAAAAGTATTTTGGCCAGGAATAAAAATAAAGATTAGAGTTCAAATTAAACTGCCACACAGTCTCTATACATGATCTACTCATTATATATTTATTATTCCTTGACTACTGAAAAATGATCACTATCACTGGTATTTTCATCTGACTTTCAAAAAAAAAAAGAAAAAGAATACGTGTTATCTTTTGCATTATCTCAGTAGGCTAGGTTATATACTGCACATGCTTAAACACACAATGATGAAACATTCATATAGGCTGCTCTCATTTCCCAGCTTCTTATTTTTACACAGAGCACCTAGTTGTGCCAGAATCCTTCTCTGCTTTGGCAAGAGGGCAAGCAAGCAGTCGTTTCAGAAACTGGTGCCAGTGCTACCTATGAGTCAGCGTGATGTATTTAATGCTCCATTTGTTAGAGGCTAAGTACATTACCCCTACAGTGCCCTAACCTCTAATGGCTCAGTGCCAGGGAGCCCAAGTCTGGTCCTGAACCTGAATTACTACTCCACATTTTACTGCAGTGTCAGTTGTCTCTAATACATACATTAGAACTAGGTATCACAGTGCATCATTTTAGCATTAGAGTCTGGTATTATGAAATGTATCTTTTTCAGAATATTTCTCATTTCCCTGTAATGCCTCAAAAATGGGAATGAAAAATTAGACATGAAGTGGAAAAATTTTATGTTTTCATCATTTTGTATTAAAGCTGGAGTAAAAATATTGGTGTTTGTAATATGGTGCACAGATCTGACATACAGCTCTTGATTTTCAGGGTTAAATTTAAATCTACATTGCCTGGTTACCAATCTCTGCAGTTGCACCCAGGCAGGACTAGGAAAGATTGATGATTGTGATTCTGAGATTAATCCTGTAATGTTTACAAGACTTCTGAGCTGAAACCTGGTTGGTCATATCATGCTATCCAGAGAAGGCCGCTTGGCTTGCCAGGGTAATTTCTTCTGATGCAGTAAATAACTAGGCATAATGAAAATACTCTGATGTATTCTACTGCCTGATTGATGCTCTGCATGCGATACGGCAAAGCAGTGCACTTCCTATCACAAATTTACATATACAAACCAGCAGAAGAAGCATGATAATGTCAGCATCCTCCAGAAGCCCTAGGATGCTACACAATTTTATAGCAGTTATGAATTACTGTTGACCTTTCTGGCCTCTTATACCAGTATGCTAGACTCAAGCATATTGAAAGTCATCAGTCTGAAGCAGTCATTCTTTACATAATTATGGCTATTTGTGTGTGGGAGGATAGTGTTTCTTTTATTGTTAAAAATTAGCATTAAAGAATATCACTGCTGTGATTCAATGGTCCATCTGTTTAAAGTATATATTTAAATAGAAACAGAAAAGTATGATTTGAATTCTGTAAACTGTTTTTATATGCCAAACAATATCAAAAGGTGGACTTCTACAATCCAGTATTTAATGAAATGCTGGGGTCCTGGTTTCAGCACAAATTTTTTTATTTTTAATTTTTTTAAAGCAGGCTAAAATGTCTTAGCACTTAACACTATCATTTAAACTAAATTTCTTGCTGGATTTTGCAAGTCTAACATTAACAGGAAATATTCAGTAGTGGTATAAAAGACTTTCAAGTGCAAATATAGATTAAATCTTTGAAATCATGTAGATGCATTAGTTAAAGGGGCTTCCATATTTCATACCAAATATTTGAATAATCAGGCTTTCAGAACATCACTAAAACACAGCTCCTTATTATCATTTGCATTTTAATGTCCTTAAAATTATTACACTAAGGGAAATGTTTTTGATACATTACAGCATTTCCTCTAAATGTGTGATTATGTTAATGGGTTTTCAATCAGGATCCTAGCCTGACACCATAGGAAAATTTATGCAAAGTTCATACCCTGTCAGGGCCTTTAATCAGGACCATTTATTAGACCCCTGCCTTCTTTGATGGTTGCTGCTCCCTTTATTAAATATACTGACTTGGCCATCTGAAGAAAAGGACAATAAAAGGTTACTGGGGATGAAAGCATGAATGCTATTTGCTCATGTTTCCTTTACAGACACTTCTTCAATAATTAAGGAAGGGCTTTCTTTGGCCTTTTAGGCTTTTGAAGTGCATATCAAACATAACACTTAGTTCTTGTTTTTATGGAATGTTTAATGCACAGATTTAGTCTTAAGCACAAGTAAACCAACTTAGAGGCTGCTAACAGAATTAATTTAAATAATTTTCACAAAAATCACAGCAGTCACCTATGTCTACTGACTGGTTGAGCTATATTTAAGTGAGGCAATTAAACTTACTGTAATTTAAGAGAAATCTTAAAAACAATGGCTTCTCCCTCCTCCCCCTTTTTACTTAAACTGGTCAATTTTCCTGGCTTTTTTTTCCAGGCAAGCCTTAGCATAGCAAAGGCATCACTGCATCTGATAAAACAGCTTTCAATGTGAGAACTGCTTCCTAGAACCTTCAATATATGTTAGTTACTTTATAAAATTATTTAATACACTGCTTAAGGATTTATAGGAGGGTTGAAACTGGCATGAGTGACACTAATTTTTCCCCTGGATCGCATGCAGAGAAAAACACAACAAACAGCAGATCTAACTAAGTAGTATTGACAACCTGGGGTTTGGATACAAATTCAATATGAGAAAACAGACTCACTTCAATGAAATACAAATAAACAACGAATTCTGTTTTGACATGTCTAAATAGGTAGTAGGTGACTGAGAGGCTTGGGTCTCATAGGAAAGCCATTAGTAGAGCATTTGATAGGAAAACGTTTGATTTGAATGCAAGTTGCGTTTCCCCTCAGGGGGTGATCTGAGTGGTATACTGGGGATTCACAGGGCCCTTTTCACTAGAAAATGCCTGCTGGGCTGTATCTTGATAAATGAAATTTGTAGGATCTCCTAATACTAACAAGTATATAACTATATCATCTATTTAGAAGGCATGCTAATTATATTGGTTCACTGATGTTCATTTTCTCATTCTGCAAAAATATATTAAAAAGTTTTAATAATGAGCACCTGGGCCAATTCTATGTCCGGTCTGGAAAAAAAATAATACTTCATTAGTTTAATTATCAATATTTATTGCTCTGCAAAAAGGAATTCATTATTTTTCCCCACAAGCAATTGGTAAATATTCAGTGAAATGATAGGATTACAGAAAGAAATTAGCTATATAAATACCACTGACCCTATCTAGAGTAAAGTTTTAAGCTAAGAAACTTTAAACTGAATAGTTCTCTGGCATTTATTTTTGCCAGAAACATTATCCTAAATATTATCGTGGCTGTCATAACTATTCATATAATGAATAGCCTCTAACAAGATACCCAGATGAAAATGAGCACATCCTTACTAGTATTTAGATGCCTACGTGCCTTTGTGTACATGTCGTTAGATGGTAGGTGTTTTTGCAACAAATGAAATTGGTACCTATGTTGCACAACAACAAAAAAGAATATATTTTAGAAAATGAGGAGACATGTAACTTCTTTCTCACATCAGAATCTTGCTGAAAAACAGTTTAAGGTGTCATTTTATACACTAATATGTGACCCACCCATACACTCTTTAAATTTAAATTTGTTTCAATTACAAAGCAAGAATATTCAAAGAATACGAGGCTCAAAATAAATGAGCAAGGCACTAAGGAGTTAATCTTCAGAGAAGAAGCTTGGAGTTAGGGATTGTTTATGCTGCAAAAAAATGCTGCTGAGGGTAATCTTAGTAAAACAACCCTTCAAAATTAGTATTATGTTTAATTGCATGCATGTGTTTCTTATATATCTCATCAGTGTTAAGCATCATTTTATCTTTCGGTTTGTCCACACAAAGAAGCCAGCAGACTGAATGAACCTGGTAATGCCTGTTAGTTTGAAAGCAGAGAATGCACGGTATGCAGCTTAGAGCACATCAAAGAAAATGTAACAGGACCTCCGTATGTCTTCCTATTAGACAACACGTTGTTATTAAGTAGAAATACTATTTCTTGTATTTATGCAGTTTAGTAGATCAGAAGATACCTTTAAGAATTAATAATTAATAAAAAAACCCACCCCAAAACATTTTCCCTTTCAGTTCAGTAGACAAATGAAAAAAGAAATTTTATACTTCCATGAATAAAGAAAACAGGAGGCTATTAATTCATGTGAAACAGAGTTTATTGGTTTATGTCATAGCATGCTATCCTGATTAGCTAAATGGTTCAGGTATAAGGACATTAAAAGGGATAAGATGGCTTCTGAACATATAACAATACATAACGTATGATAGAAATATATACCTGTATTTGTCTATATTGCTCATGCGCATGAACACACATTCTGCATATGTTAGGCCTTTCTGAGAAAGAGGCAAACAATATAGATGAAAATCAGCATCTGCAAAAGGCAGCAATCCCATGATTCCATCTGAGCCAATCACTTAACATATCATTCATAATGCTAGCCTGCTCCCATCATCCTCACCCTGTCACTGGCATCTTTCTTCATTTTCTTCTGCTTCTCAGTTCCAAGAAAGTGGAACCACTGTATCATTTACTGTCCACAGCCTAAGTTACTGATTTAAAGGCTGTTTTTTTATTTTCCATAATGTCATATAAGTAGCCTTTCTGCTTTCTATAAAAGTTTAAGTTCAGAAAGATCTCGGGTAATTTTAACACTGAAAACTGTGTAGAGAACTTGATTTTCTTGTTTTCTCTCCCACATTCTTTCTTTCATTATAAATTTTATAATTACAAGCTTTTAAAGAATATGATATGCAATTCTCCATTCCTTTTTCTTGTTTGTTTTGTTTGTGTTTTCTGGGGTTATACAACCAAGTCATGTAGGAAAACTTAAGTAGTAGCTTTTATTCATGTTCAAGAAAATTTCTAAATTAATAAAAGATGCTGCTATCATTTTTTTTTAATGGCAAGACGTGACATATATATAAAGCATATTCCCCAAATGTTGATAGTTACATTGCTTTTATTAATGATTCCTAAAAGCAAATACAGTGCATTTTTTTATCTTGTTTTTTTTTTGGGGAGGTTTCTTTTTTTTCCCCCGTATTATTATTATTATTATTGTTGCAGTGGACAGTGATGACTCTGTGTCTTAAAACCTAATCACTAGTGCCTATTAAATTTGGGTTTCATATGTTGCTGGAGGTAGAACTGATTATCATAGTGAATGAAATACTTGTTTGGCGTATTCCCAGAGGGCAAAAAGTCATTCTTCAAGGTGATGCATCTCATTTGAGGAATACATTAACAATTGAAGGCAGTTAAAAATACATGTGAACTCCCAGTGAGGCAAATCTGAGGTTGACCACATATATTTACTGACTGACTCTTGCCTCATTCAGGGGAGAAAACTGTGATATGGAAGGCTGGTTTCTGCAACACATGAGACCTTAATTTACAACTCTAATGTGGCAAGTAGATCATAGCTGCTTAGAAAATATTTAGGATTTAACGCTCTGTATGGGTTTTAGATGTCTTTTGTGTCTTCGAAGGTTAAAGAAAAAGTATGAGAAAAGATAAGGCTCAACAGCATTAAAGGTCAACTTTGTGATAGAAATTAACTTCTTATTTCAAGGTTGCATGGTAAAATAAAGAATAAGACAGATGCATTTTTGAAACCATGCTGAGATCCACATTGAAAAGTTTTACAAAATAGAAAACAGGAGACAGGCTACATACAGGCCAGCATTATTGCTATGAAATGCCAGGTTACAGAATGATTGCATTAATTGCAGCAGCACCCTGAATAGATTGAGTGATACAGAGGATATCCTATACAATGATGAAATGTATTACTGTAACAAATGTTATTTTTCATCCAAATTTATTTTCAAAGAATTTAATTTTTTAGTGGAAAATAAAGCAGAAATAGAAAGAAAGTAAAGGTACCAAAATTTCTCAGGTAGAGCTGAGCAGTAACCACGTGAAAGATGAAGAGTAAAGCAACAATGTATAATAATATAAAGCAAACCAAAGCAAAGCAAAGCAGTATTTGAACTTGTTTTGCTATCAAATTAAAAGTTATATTCTACTACGTATCTTTTTATTTATTTGAAAAAAGTGATTTTTCAAAAGGTATAAATATGAATATTTTGATTCACAAAGCCAAATTATCAACCTCTCTTCTAGCAAGTATAGTCAGACAAATATAGTTTTTCAGAAGAGAAAACCGTGCTAGATCAGGCTGGAAAGGCTTTCATCCCCAAATAGTATCTTCCTCCAAATTCAAGATACAGCAATTCTAATTGCAAAATATATTCATATATGAATGCATTTATATATTTCACATCCTAACACAAACACCATCAGAATGAGAACCTATGTGCTTGTTTGAGACAGGATAATATAGCTGACATATAGGTTGCTATCAAAAAAGTATCATGACAGAAACCAAATGTTAATACACTCCCTCCACCCCCAAAATGTTAACACCTAAATTCTGACTAGCATCATGGCAACAACTCTGCGCCACAACCCAAGCCATTTTCAGTTACGGGGTACATTATAGCTGAAACCTCTTGTGAACAGCTTCTCAGTATAGTGAAGATATCACAGCATTTTAATGCAGTCTATCAACCTGTACTTTTCTTGAAACACAATTAGAACAGCAGTGCAATTCCAGGATATCCATTTTCGAAGGCAGCAGCTGAAGGCAGACTGGAAGAAGGGGAAACAGAGAAATAGGGTAAGGATGAAAAGGGACAGAATTTTGACAGAAAACACCCCTCTCACAAAAGGATTCATTTATGCAGTCCGTAATCCGAATTGTTACACAAGAAATCCTGCACTGAGCCTGGAGATCTAATGTTACATATAAAGCAAAATTGCATGCAACTGTGGAAGCTGGCAGCTATATGAGACATATGGGGCTGGAAAGCCCTGGGATTCTGCACTGAGACTGATGAGTTAGGATTTGCACAAGGAGCTCTGTCTGTAAGTTTGATTAGCCAGACGTATGAAAGGAACCTAATGCTTGGTCAAAAATTCCTGAAAGGGGCTGTTGGAGAATCAGATGTGGTAGGAAGAAAGTGGCAGCCCAGATGTGCCTTTGGGGAGAGTGAAAGCCTTCTTAACGCCTACCAGAGGCTTGCTTAAAGTCAAGGGTAGGTCTGGTTAAAATTACCTTCTCATTGTGGAATTGCACATCTAATAACAGCTAGCCTGGACCCACAGAATCCAGAGTCATCACAGAGAGGCACCTGCCACGGGGTCAGTGAGTTGTACTCATAGGCTGGAAGTCATAACTGCATGTTTCTTAAGAGGATATGTGATCTTGCCTTCAAGACTCCAATGGTAAATCTGACATATATTTAGATATTGGATTGCTCCACTCAGTTTAATTTACAAAATAAGCAACTGAGGAGTCTAAACCTTTGGATCCTAAAAACTGTCATGGCCATTTCTTTGACCAAATCCCTTTTTACATTCTCCTCATCTCTCTCTCTCCAGTTTTCTACATCCTTCCTGAAGTATGGGTGGATGTATATACTATTCACAGTTTTCTTGTGCTACATATAGAGTGAAATTGAATACTACAATCTGGTATGGGTTTTATTTTCATACCAAAGGGACTCATGAGCCATGGAGGCAGGTCCTGCAGAAAGGGCAGGATCAGCAGTTGCCTCTGAGCTACTGCTGTCCAGCATTATCCATTTCTCTACCCAGAGTCAATGTTTTTTTCACTCTGCAATATATTATGTTTTATTGTGTTGTATTAAGAAGTATAAGCCCTACCCATTTTAACAAGCCACTCAAATCACTATGTGAAAATGAGATGTCCTCATCATTTACTACCCCACCAGCCTTTGTGTCATCTGAAACTTGGAAAGATGTGATATTGCATCTACATTTTTGATTAAGAGGTTAGCTAACACTGGATACAGATTTAAAATTCAGGTTCTGACTGTACAAGTCACTTCATTTTATCTTGGCATAAACAACTAATTTCTGTCATCTGTAGGTAAGTCTAATTTGTATAGCCTGTTAAACCTATTGGGCTCAAGCTTTTAAAGCATAATATCTTTTAGTAATAAGTCAGTTGGTTGGAAGAAGTCCCTGTTACCTGCAGAATGTTTTCATCACTGAAGTCTTTAATCCTATTAAAAGGCTTGAACAAAAAAACCCACATACAACTCGGTGACAATTGCTGTCTTTTGGGAAGTAATGCGAGTGGCATTGACTATTTTTGCCTCTTATCATTAAATTTCCACTCACTTGGTGAGTAATGGCAATATTTCCAAATATTGAAATATTTAGGAATCATTGAGCCCCTTGGGATTTGCCCTATTTTCCATTTCTTTAGGGTTAACATTTATGGTTTAGAGAGATTCTAGGTAGTTTGTGAATGTGAGATATCTTGGTCAGTTAACTTAAAGGTGTTTAATTCCAGCCAAAACCTTTGCTACAGAGGGTAAAGTTTTGATTACAACACCATCACATGGGACAGATGCATCTCTCTGTTTTATTTCAAATAAATAACTGAAATATCTAATGAACATTCCTGTCTTTTATACATTAGTACTTGGTCAAACCAACCTAGCAGTGAATCTATACATGATACCAACAGGATTTAAAAAGCATTCTTACTACTTTTAATTCTATTGGAAATTGATGTTTCATTGAAACTTTCTTCAGATGGATACATTTAAAAAAAAAGCTTTCTTCCAAAATATCTGCATATTCTGTTTGTCACTTCAAAAATATAATCCCTTTTGTTATAACAAAGTTTTATACGACTATTCTTTTCTAACCTCCAAATGTTAAAGTACTTGTGTTCGTATGGGTGTCTGTGTGAAGGATACAGGCTTTTACAGATGACAATTTCACATGTTATAAACATTCCTATCCCACAATGCCTGATCTATGACTGTCCCAAAAAGATACACTCCTGCCAACTTCTTCAAAGCTGCCACATATTCAGAGAGTGCTCGCCCTTCTAGCTGATTTCCCTAGTGTAGTTTGTATCATTCTGCAATAATGTTTGTTCTAAGAACAATATATCTCCTCAAAACATCAAGCTTTTAACCCAGTTTTTGTGGTGTCTGTCAATACTCAGTCAACTTTCCTCCTAACTCAGGATACAGACAGTACCTTATGTTTTTCTTCAGTAGAAATTCATGAGAAAACAAGCCTTGAAGTTTTTCATTTTTACCAAATAAAGCTATTCTCATTGTTTTCCTTTCAGACAGGTTGACTCATCCTTTTGTAGACTGTCCTTGATGTGATTCTTTGGGGGGCAAAAAAACCCCCTGCAGGGCTCTTAACTGATTCAGACCAATGCTGGATTCTTCACCAAGTATTCCCTTTTGTATATGGAGGGGAATCTTAAAACTCCCACTGAGTGTTCCTTAGCAAAACACTAACTTAACAGAGAGTTATTCCTTGGAGAGACCCAACATAATGCAAGCAGAGGAAAGCAGTTCTGGACACAGCTCTGTAAATGCAGTATGACTTAATTAGAAGCCCCACAAGTTGCAGCAAAACTTAATTTTTACATGTATAGTGTTCCCAAAAACTCAAGCACTGGCAGGAGCACAGGCACAAATTCCACCTGATATGTTCCTTCAGTTTCACCCAGTGCCTTTCTAAGCCAAAGTCTCTCATCATGTGTCTCCCTGGAAATGCAAATTGATTTTAAATCTTTAGAACCCTAAAGAATGTTCATTCAGCTTCCTTTGTCCTGTCCCTCCTTTTCTAAGCACTGCTGCCTTTCTTAGGCAAATTCTGCACACAGACCTTTAGGGATTTTAGAACCCATATTAATTAATTTGAAATCCATCAGCAATTCACATATTGTGTTTCTGATACAAATATACAAGGGAAAATCTGAAGAGGCTGCAAAGCATCTGCATACAAGTTAATATCACTCTGATTTTGAAGCATGCTGCGGTTCAAATGTCTTGGCTGTATTTCCTACATAACGTTTACAAATACCATCTCATGGATGGCGTGGCAAGAACTGGCTCTAAAATGGCTAGGAGACCTTATTCAGATTGAGGATCTCAGAAGGAGCTTGTCCATTTCATTAATCCGATTGCCTCCACTCTTGTTGTATAAAACTTTAAATTTCGCAAGAAGAAATTGCAAATATTCTAGACATATTACATAAACATCATATTCTGTTCAGGATTCTAAAGTTCCTGTTGCACACTCTCTCTGCATAATATTAATATTTAAAGCATCATAGATCACCTACTTCAGGTGAATAAACTGCCCTAAGGCCTTAGGATAAGGAACACCTATTTCTGTCATTTGAAAACTGTAAATTACCCCAGAAGTTTACCTATGTAGAGGATGAATACCAGTGTCGTACCTGATGTGTGTGTGAATACACATTTTTTCCCGCAAGGGAACTTTCTTTACCATGAGACCTACTGTTTCATTAGCCCATGCAGTCTGAGAAATGTTTTTTTCAGCATTGTCTGACTCTCTCGTATCTATTCAGAAGCCAAATAGATCAAGGCACATAGCTAAAGTAAGTCTGCCAAATTTGGAGAAAGATTAATTCTCAGTAAGAAAAGAGATGGCAACTTTACCTAGGAAAAGGTGCAATCCCAGATCATGGCATTTCTGGCCAAACCACCCTAATCATTTTTTATGAAGGTGGCTTTTTTATTTGATAGTAATAAAAAAACCAATTAGAAATAAAATCTTGGTCTTCTCACAGACTCAATGTGACAGGCTAGATAGGTAATATTTATACAACACGTGCAGGCAGTGACACTGTTTCATGAGGCTTTCTGGATCTTTTACAACAGACCTACTATTTGCAAAATATTTTGCAATTTTAAATCATATATTTCTATTTATAACAATTTTTTTCTATGCATACGCTGGCAAAATCTCAATAAGCAACCTCTGTAAAACTTATAGGTGTAAAAAGAAATATTACTCTTTGTGCAGATTCAATAAGTAGACTAGCATTTCTTTCCACTGTTGAATATTGTGATTAATGCTAAAGTATTCTGGGTAATTGTGAATGTGAAAAATCTGAAGCTTTGCAGCATTGCAAATTACTTAAGAATAACTCAACTAGAGTAAATTATCCATATGTTACTTTCAAACGGCAAAGATATCCAAATCATCTACAACACTGACACCTTTAATGAGTCAAGGTTATTTTACCATTTAGCTTACATGTGAAAATCAATAGATAAGCTTTCTCTTTACCTTTCAGTCAAGTTCAGACATGTTAGAAGCTGAGGGAACTTAAAGTTTATTTGTGGTCCTATCATACACGATAAAAATCTGAAGAGGGTTATTCTGATTTTACCTTTGCTTGACCTCAAAGTTTTACTAGTTTGAGGTTTTAGGATGTCAAATATATGTCACACCCGACCTTCTGTTGTCAAACAGTTTTCAAGATATTGTGCGTAAACGTGTCTTTTGAGGTGACTAGTAACACATTTTCCAAGTCTTATCGTATGAAATGAAATGCAGATTTTTGATTTATCTGATATAGCCCTGCAAGGGCTTATTTGGAACAGGAACATAAAATGTATAACTTAAACACATAGTACCTACATCTTTTCTTTCTTTGCGCAGTCAAAGGAGATACTATATTCTCTTTTTAAGGCCTTAATCTCAATAGAGCACATCATTCACCATTGATATTGTTGTTTCAGTGTATTGAATAGACAAGGAGTTTCATGCTGCTGGCTGGCCAGCCTTGAATCTTCTCAGTTTAGCAGTGAGAAATATCTTCCATAGGCTAGGGGAAATCCTTTGTTTCTGAAAAGGATGGAGGACATTCCCTATTAATGACTTTTCATAAAGAACATACTTCTTGGGAAGACCAGAAGTATGAGTAAGTGCAGCCTTGCAAGGATACAGCTCATTTACATGTCTAGTAGCTATGGATGTAATGTGACCAACCAACCATTGTATATTTGTGACCAACAACTACCAGACTGCTGTTGTGGGAAACAAAAACCAAAAAGACAACAAATGTAAAAGATATCTAATAAACTCTCCTTTGACACACAGAGAAGTCCAGTCAGTATACATATAAAAAACCCATGGTGTGATTCAGAATATGTAGACTACGGTCAAATTTTAATTACACACTTCAGACTGGACTAATTGAAAATGTGGGTGAAAAATCTACATTATTTGTCAGGTGAAGCATTCTAAATCATGTACATTTGATGTGTAGTCTGTACGTGGCACATATAGGCTACACTTGTGACTCTGTTTGATGTCCCTCTCTTGCTCATACATGGAAGAAGGACACCTGCTATTCAGTACTGTACATTCTTGTCCTGCTATTCAGACCTGTACATTCTTATTCTTGTTTTTTCCAGGTTGTTTTTGTTTGTTTTTAGTTTTTCTCTATCACCTAGACAGCAGCAATAAGGCTCAAATGATGCTTTTCCATTGCTTTTTCTCTTAACCAGATTTATTATTTTATTTCTCTGTACATGCTTTAGAGATGTCTTTCATTACAATGTCTATTCAGAGCATTCACATCTCTCCTCTACTTTTTTTGTCCTAGTATATATCATCATAAATGGCATCCTATTCAGACAATTCTGGACATGTAAGGAAATTACCATAAAAGCATTTCCAAAACTTTCTGTTAGTCCTTGCCCTTATCTTTTTATTCATTACTGTATTTCTGTATTATTGTATTTCTATGCCTTTCAACCAGGTCAATTTGTCATTGAATGTCATTTATTTGAGAGATTTGGTCATTTCCCACCATTCTGACCCGAGCCACAATTAGTAGCACAGCCAGAGTGAAACATATGCTGCCCTGGCTATTACTGACTCTTCCACCCAAAACTACTATAATCACTGACTAGAAAGGCTTGGAAAAGGACGAGATAGAGAGTAATTTTTGTATTTGCATGATTGGGAGCAGTGTGTTGTTCTTGGTTCATTATTTCTTAACTACCAAAATCCTGTGTAAGAGCCTGGTGATATAATGCAGACAAGTGTCACCAGCAAGCAATACACTTGTGTCTTTTCTGGCCCAAACTTGCATATCTTGCTTTCTCCATGGAGGAAAGATGTTTCAGTGGTGATAACTTCAAGACATATTGAGATAAATATCTCTGAAAGTCATCACCTCTATAAGGTTTATATCAAAGCTTGTTTTTTTCTAAAGCACCAAAAATCTGAAAAATATTTTGCAGCCATATTTATAATTTCTTTGTTATTTTAGGAATTTCTGAGACACATTCAAAGAAAGCAAAGATAATTACAATATAGAGAACTGGAATACAGTAAATATAAATATATCAGCGGTTCCTTAGTTGAAATGACAGATGACATTACTGAAGACTTCAACTGTATCTGACCCACACATACAGATACAGAAGCATTTCTTGGCTTGCCTAAGGGGAGTTTTGTCTATATGGCTTCAAATCCTCTTGTGTGTGTCCTCAGGCAGTCCAAATTATATGTGGCTTCGATACCTGACTTGAGGCAGGATGATCTTGTGCAATGAAGCTGAACTAGTCACAAGACCAAAGCAGCTAAGTTCTGGGCTACTCAGTGAAAGAGAGTCACAGAGCTCTTGGAGGGAGTTCAGTGAAGGGTAACAAAGACGACTGGGGGCATGGACCACCTCTCTTACCAAGACAGGCTGAAGAAGTTGTGCCTGTTGAGCCTTGAGAAGAGATGACTGAAGGGGGACCTCATCAATGTCTATAAGTATCTGAATGGAAGATGACAAGAGAATGGAATCAAGCTCTTCTCAGTGGTGCTGAGCAATAGGACAAGAGGCAATGAGCAGATACTAATGCACAGGTAGTTTCACCTGAATATGAGGAAGAATTTATTTACCATGTGGATGATCATGCACTGGAATAGATTTCCCAGAGAGCTTGTGGACTTTTCTTCACTGGAGACATTCAAGAACCATCGGGAAGCAATCCTATGCAGTGTGCTCTAGGATGACCCTGCTTGAGCAAGGTGGCTGGACAAGGCAAGGTCCCTTCTGACCTTACCCGTTCTGGATTCTGTGATTCTGTGAATATGCTTGGCTTATTATGAAATGTAGCAGACTTTCTTGTATGCTTGCCTTTAGAGAGGTAGATGGAAAAAGAAGCTCAGGTATACCTGCAGAGGAGACACAGATTCAGATGCTTGTCTTGCTTGGTTGTTTCCCTTTGCTCAGCAGTATCACAAAAGGCATAGTACAGAGGCACTTTCCCCAGTTAAAAGGTTAAAATCTGTGTATGCTACCCTTGGATTGCAATGATCAAAGCTGTTGAGATCAACTCAAACAGTGCAAAACAGAGGTAGATTTCTATTTCCAGCTCTGCCATGGTCTGATATTTTCCCTTTACCTTTGTCTTCTTTAACCATCTAAAACCAATATGGTTTGAAAAGTGCCTTTATACACAAAGGGGA
>NW_008678484.1:88049-93049 GCF_000695815.1 Acanthisitta chloris
CGTGCAGTTTATATAACCCATCACCAGGTTGTGCAATATAAGATTTTATCTTCACACATAGATATATTTTAATAATTATCTTTGGTGCTTTTAGATGAAGAATGGCAATAACTGGTCTACTGTCCCAATATTAATGTTAAAAATAATACAGGCTATAAGATACAATATGTCAGGGTTGTAGGGATATTCTGCAGTGATGGCAAAATTTGTGATATCTCTGACAGAAATGGTATTAAAGAAAACCCATTTTGAATCCATTCATTGCTTGTCACGTTGTAGAGAAAAAGATTAATTATACAGGCACAGATATTTATTCGGTCACTGTTTTTAGAGTATCCTATTATATTATAGTAGCTATATGAACTTTGAATGAATTACTTGGGAAAGGGAATGCCTTCAAGCCTGGAAAACCAACTGGCCTGATGTGCTCATGTGCCCCAGTTTCGGCTGTCAGATGTCAGGTGCCAGAATTCGAGAAGCAGGAGGCAGTGACTCATATCACCTCTTTCACATGTTGGGACCTTGCTACCCCTACTCAGAGACCAAGTGAGTCCCACTCTGCTGGGAGGCACCAGCACCCCTTAGCTGAGTACTTGGGGTCACTGAAGCCCACTGGGAAAGTTGGAGGGAAGAGGAAAAAGGCTACCAATCACTCAAAAAGCCAACACTAATCTCTGTTGATAGGTAACAATTAGTAGTGCCAAGACAAGTGCCAGTTTCCCTGCAATATCATGGGACCCTAGTCTAAATGGAGAAGCAGCAACACACGGCTGTGAGTGCTCATCTTTTGCTCTGGGAGAAGGCAGGTAAAACATACCACCTATGTGAACTGTGTACATGTTGCTTCCCAAGGTGTGCTCTTGTATTTGGGTTTCTGCAGTTAATTGCTACTTACTTGTGAGACCAGAGCCCCATTGTACAAGGACTCCTCCCTGCCTCTGTTCCTGGTTGCAGCAGGCACTAGTCTCAACTTGCCAGAAGCCCTGTAAATTCATATTTCCCAAGGATGGGAACAGATCTCAGTAACTTACCCCTGCAACACAGTTAGGAGAAGCTCCCCACACCACCTTGTCTGCACTGTATGCTTTGTCTCAGTGTCTGAGAGGCACCAGGGTATGGGCTAGGTGGCACCACGTCTGGGGCTTTGTGTTTGATAATACTGATGGCAGGAGAGGGCTCTGACAGGGATTTAGCATTGTAGCCAGTGAAACATGATAGTGCTCGGAAGTCTGATGCCTTCATGTTTTTAATTAATGGTGGATTTCTTTGGCTTTCTCTTTTAACAGTCAGGCTGGTTCTTTTGCGGCCACAGGAAGGTTTAGGATGTTCAGCCATGTTTTCAGAGATGATTTTTAAGTAGGTGGATTTGCTCATAATGCATGTTGCTGTAGGCAGTAAAAACCCTTGATACATAGGGAAAACTTTCTCCCTCTGGACAGTGTTGAAAGTGTCTACAGTTACACTATAAATACTATATTCTGGATTTGGTGAGTTTTTTTCTTTTTTTTGGTGGGATTTTTCTGGGATTTTGCATTTTTTGTTTGTTTCTTCTGTGAAGTATTTCTTTTCCCCTTAATTTGTGTTCCAGGTTTAGAAGAATTAATTTTTTCTCAGCTCTGTTATTATTCCTATGTATGTTTGATATTTGCACAGAAAAGTATTAAGGGTTTTGTAGCTCCTACTTTGAATAGCTTGCAGCCTGACAAACAATAAAGGATCATGGAGAGACCTCGCAGATGAAGAATGAAAACTTTCAGGAATTACATAGTTTTTTCAAGACTTACATAAGGAAAAAGGTCTAAAATGTGGCAGAGATGGGAATTAATAAACCAGACCTTGCAAGACACGGTCTTGTACCTTCCTCCCATTCCACTGAGATCCGGTTTTAATCCCAGCCTCTGAACCAGAATTCCAGTGGGAATGAGATCTTCCTGAGAGTCAGAGCTAAAGATGTACTCCAGCAACATGCTGTGCTAAGTTGTGGTCAGCCAATCGAATATCAAAAGGATTAAGTCTGTGAATCATTTAACGGGAAATTTCTCTTGCCTCAGTAGCATTGATGTTTTAAGGTGTGAAATTCAAGAACGGCTTAGTTCTCCTTTGGTCAGACAACCACTCTGTAGCCTGTGTTATCAAGAGGCAGTCAAGAAGATCCCCTTGGGTCATGTGGCTGGTATACATTTTTGTATTACCATAGTAGGCTAGTTTTAACCTGCAGGATGTAATCCTATTTACCTCACATGTGGTCTCTGCCCAAGGAGCATGTGCTCCACTTATATATATTATTTGCATTACCAGAGTACCTAGCAGTCCCAATCATGGACCAAGACACTGTTGTGCTGAGTACTACATAAACATATAGCAAAACAATGCGTTCTCGTTCACTCAAGGGTCTTATAAGGAAATAAAAAGCAGATAAGGTTTACAGAAAGGGGGGTGGGGACAGAATTTGTTAGCAGACTATGACCCTAAGATACTTTCAGCCTGTTGTCAACGTTTCTGTTTGTGTTGCTGAAAATTTTGAAAGACAACTTTCAAAGGCATTTTAGAGTTACTTATGGCTAGGGGAAGCACCTTCTAAGTAGCAGGAATAGGTTGAAGTGCTGGTGGCAGGAAATGTAACAAATAGGCAATGAGAACAAGTACCATGGGCTGATGAGAAGTCAGTCACTCATTACCGAATAGAAGTAAGGTAAAAAAGGACAGTCCAGAGAAAGAGTTTTGGGACAAATAGCAGCTTATATTTAATTGGAATATAGAAGGGAGGGGTGATGTTGTTAAGATGTGGTTCAGCATCTTTGGTAACAAGTCAGACAAGTATGTATTCAATGGGTTTTGAGAAGAACAGCAAAATGAGTCTTGAAGAAGGTTTCTATGTTGTTTTTTTTGTTGCTGTTGTTGGGGTTTTTGTGTGTGTGTGGTTTTGTTTGGTTTTGGTTTTTTGGGAGTGGGGAGGGATAGAAAGGTTTAGAGGTTAATCTGAAAATATACACTGGGGAAAAATCTAAGGCAAAAGGAATTGGTGAATGTGCATTATGGGCATGAG
Source organism: Acanthisitta chloris (assembly GCF_000695815.1). Lineage (NCBI taxonomy): Eukaryota > Metazoa > Chordata > Aves > Passeriformes > Acanthisittidae > Acanthisitta > Acanthisitta chloris. The sequence goes on from NW_008678484.1 coordinate 91,096, forward strand.
TGGCAGGCAAGATAGTGATCTTGTTCACAGTCATCTAGACGAAGTGACAAGAGATGTTTCTGATGGAATTATGAAGTGCCATTTGATAGCCAGTTTATGCTTGAAAGTCTTCATGGTCAAAATGAAAGACTAAGTATGGGAAAAAGAATCCAGGTCTACAAAAGAATAAGGTCCATGCATTATCAGAAGAAAGATTTGTTTCAGTGCAATTTTTTGAATGAATCTGCCACAAAACCTAGAACAAAAAATGTTAAATATAGGTTCCATATTGAGCTGAAATAGATAGCTGTTAAGAGACAGTCTCAAATAATAAGATGATGTCTGAGAATGTTCAGCTCTGCTTTCTCATCTCAGGAACAGCAGTTCTCCTTATGGGTTTCACGGTATAGCAATTAGATAAATGAACCCATATCAATAATATATTTTAACAAAGCAGGAACTTCATCACCTACATTTATTTTAATTCACAAAATAATGATTGAAATGGTAAAAGGTCTTGAAACTGCCAGTGTTATATCCAAACACACAGACCTCAGTGATCCAGTAACCCATGAATGAGAAGTATTGTTGATTTTTTTTAGCTAAGGTGATAATTTTCAGGCACTGGTAAGTCTGAATGTACAGTGTTTCAGAACCATAGCCCCCCTGGAGTATCCAAGGTGAAATAAAAGCAAATGTTGGAAATACTCCAGTTCTTATGAAATGGAACAGATTTCTCTCATCAGCTGTACTTATTATACAGCTCAGAAATAAGCCTGGATTTCTTATATTTCCTCAATTAAAGCAAAAATCAGTGTTAAAAAGTATTCTTAGCCAAGCATAAGGTGCATAACTTTGTGAAAGGAATCTGCCAGTTCTTGAATAGCTGCTGTTTCTTCTGCCTTTGTCATGATGCAGTTAAATAGATGTTTGCTTTTTTCTCTTCATGTTAGTGATTTTCTAAGGGGCTGTCTCTTTATAGTGTTTCTGTGGGTTAGCTGGAATAGTAGATCCTTACTGCACATACAGTAAGTTTTGAACCTGGTTATAGAGACATATAAAAGTGAACCCTGCTAGGAACTCCACTTCTCATGCTGAGGTTTAAACACTGGAATTGGGTTCCCAGTGGATTTTCACTTTTGCAAGTACTTAATGCAGCTTTAGGTGTCCCTAGGGCAATCTGAACTGGCCACTGAATATCCTTTTTAAGGGGAGTGAACAATGGCTTAGTTCCACCTCTCTTGAAATACAGGATTCATGTTTTCCTCTCTTAAAATTTAGTGTTCCTGGAGGCAGTCAGTAGCATTAGAGAATGAGACTGTATTTATCTATCCTAAGGCTAGGTACAATGTAGGTAAGGGCAATCCAAGCTTCCCTATGGTGCTTTGTCAAAGCTTTTTAACCCTAAGCTGAAAGGATAACCACTCTAGAGTATGATTACAATTGAGACTCCAGGTCTATTAAAAAGTTGGGCCTTTAAGATTGGCAAAAGCTTTTGATTACAGAAAATTCTGTGTTACTTTTTTGTGATGTGCATCTCTGTACTGGGGGCTACACTGAGAAAACCAAGCAGATTTCACCTTGAACTGATTCTCAGACTGGAACTCAGATCTCTGGTGATTTTTTTTCCTTAAAACAGTGATTTTAGTTTTCATGAGAAAATGAGAGAAACATACTTTCTAGGAAAAAAACCCAAGCCCAAGCAAACACAAAACTCCTAGTCCTAGCAAACAGACAATTTGTAAAAGAATTGAAAGCAAACAATAAGTCAGATAAGAATAAAAGCAGGGAAAAAAATGAAAGTGGTCAGAAAAAAAATTGCTCTTGAAAAATAAAAAGAAATAAGATTTAGTGATGATTTAACCATTGTGATGAATACATTAATACTTTAAATGACTTAGAGGTACTAAACACCTCTGTTCTATTGAGTGTCCTCGACTCCTATTGACCTCAGAAGGAGCTGAAGGCATTCAGC
>NW_008678484.1:95549-118517 GCF_000695815.1 Acanthisitta chloris
AGATAACAATGGGGTAGATGCATGCTAGCTCCAAATTCCCACTTAAACTCTTTACCCCTTCCATCCCAGTCTTTTTCCTGACTCTGAACAATTTCATATTTCAACCCTCCACACCTTTTCTTGTCCCATCATACCTCTTAACAATGTCTGCACTCTCTCTGCAATGTCTTCTGACTCTAGTGAGAAGTGTTTCCCCACACAACTGACAGTCTGGCTCTGACAGACTAAGGAGCCCCTGGTGGCAAACTACAAGTGCTTACCAGCATGGAAAGATGTCTGAGCAGCAACACACTTGGCTCTGGAGACAGCATAGTTTTCAGCTGAGCTACCAGCTTTGCTGCAAAACCTTCTCTTGACAGCAAACTATCTACAGAGCTCATTGCTAAGAAATATTGAACTGTTCCTGGTCAGGCATCATGGTGAAGTGGATAGTGAGAACACAGATACACTCCAGAATGGGTGTAGGAATGGAACAGCTTCTGCAGACCCATTCCACATGGGAGAATAACAGATAGAATAATTTTTCCTTTTCCCACCCAGTCCACAGAAATGTGCAATGAACATGGTTGTGAGGGCATCTGTGCATTTGTGTAACAGATACCATCTTGGATAACTCACTGTAGGTTACACCAGGCACCTCCAGAGCTAACAGCATGAGCTACTACAGCTTGAGAAAACAAACCAATCCCCTGTAGCTGTGGCTATAACAGACATATATTTCCTGTGGATCCAGCACAGAGGGGAACCTGTAACACATACTCATCACTAGTTTACACATGCACATTCATGCGTGAGATTTTTGTACTTATTGGAACTGGATTCTTTACTTAGTAGAATCCAGGAGAAGACAAAACCTTAAATAGAATAACATTTACAAAAAGATAAGGCTGCTAACATTACTGAGGTTTCTAAAGACAGAATACGAAATCAGGTTGTAAGAATGAGATTGTAATAACAGAAAACTACAGTCGATCTTTGAAGCAGAATGTTCCAATATGAGGTGTAATTTTTGACAGGGGTTGTGCAAAGACACAGGTCAACATTTTCACTAAAGGAGATGTAGTTGTGAAAAAACTGAAATGAAACAAAACAGAAAATACAGCTTATATGTGACTTACATACGAATGGCTGCTTGAATTTGTCGACAGTCTTTATGTATGAAATGTACCATTTCTTTGAATAGCTTCTAAGACAAATATTCATTACAAAATTCGTCTATGGCTTTTGGAGATGTCTATATGGCTTTTAGAGATCTTATTTAAAATACTAGGAAATGTTCATTTGGGGAGAATACAGCATGTATTATTGTCTTATTTTTAATGATCTAGGAAAGGAAGTCCCAAAAACTCTAGAAGAGATTTTTGTTTGCCTTGGTCTCTGATTAGTGTCTATTTGTTGAAAAAGGAGAACTGCTGTTTCAGATAAATATTTTAGAGTTGGACTGAAAGAATGGCCTACTGTCTGCAACCAGTATTTTGTACAGTTGGTGTACGTGTTAAATACAACAATATTGAATAACATATACTTAATGCCACACCTCTTATTTGTGCCTAACTAGGAATTTGGATGATAATGCTCTGAATATTTGCTCTTTTCTGGAGTAGAGTTCAGCTCTGAGGTAGACAAGAAAAATGTTATCCTTCTGTGCTATCAGTGCTGTTAAAACACACAGGACCACAGGCAAAGCACTGGAATGAATGAAATTGAAATGCTGGATTTTTTTTCTTTTTCTACAAGATTTATAAACCAGTATGGCCCTGATGTGAGGAGTCCAAATGTAACAGGCAGTGTATTCACTATATTAAATATAGTTATTGGGAAATTTACTCGAGTCAACTCAAAATATCAGTTTCAACAGAAGTGTCCCTAACAAATGAATGCTAGCTTTCCTTGAAGAAAATTGTAAGGCATAATAAACCAGTTCAGTTTTGAACTGGCCACTAGGCTAACACTAAACTCAATTGAAAAATGCATCATGCCTTTCACCTCAATGAGACATAACCCCTGACATAGAATCATAGAATTGTTTAGGCAGGAGAAGACCTTTAAATCATTAAGTCCTTAACACTTTCACTTAATTAGTGTAATCAGTATTTGATATGTACCATTTTCATAGACTACTCCTTAAAGACTTCCAGAAAAACAATAACTTTTAGTACTTTCAAAATATTTTATTTCCTAAAGACTTGATCATGCATCCTGAAATGTGAGCAAAGCAGACCACTGATGTATACATATGAGAAAAAGTTCCACATCAGAATTATGCCATGAATTATAAATTTAGATTACAGACATATAAAAATCTCTTGAATACAGATGTGATTTGCTTACAGTTTTTGAGGACTCTGCTCTGTTTATTCTAGAATGCATATGGAATATATTAGTCATTAAATTAGCTCCTAGTATTCAAGAAGTATGCTTGGCAGGTTATGTCTAAAGTAAAAATCTCCCATTTTTGTTCAGTTGTCTTCAGGTGACTACAAATAAACTATATTCATATCTAACATGATACATTTAAAGTTTACTGTTCCAGTTTTTTGTTTGTGTTCCAGTGGCTCTCTTACACTTGTGTGGTTTGTTTTTATATGGTAGGCATTGGCATATCTGAAAGAAGAAGTGATTTACCTCTGAAAGATGCTAAAATGACCTCCGCTCTCTCTAATTTCAGTGAGAATAACAACAGTGGGAATAATTCAATGGGGATCCAGAACTGGATCATTACTATACTGTGAAAGAGCTACATTCTGCAGCTTTGTTTGCAAAAGTTATGGATTTCAGCATAAAACAATGGTACCCATTTCCACTGTGTATATCCTTGTTGATTTTTGGCTTTAATTTTTGGCACCATTAAAAATAACCAGGGACTTATAATGGAAATAATGTTAGCTGACAAGAACTCATAATCCCTTGGAAGCCAGAATTCATCAAAATAGGTTTTAACAGGAATAGCACAATATTTTTGGCTGAATAAATAAAATTTCTTGTAAAGACACAAGAGATTATTCTATTTTACATGATACAAATAAAACTGTCCTCACAAAATTGTAATTTTGCACAATTTATGGTAGTTTCCCATAAATTACACGAGTATATTGGAAGCTTGTTAATAATTAAAAGTCTTTTACTTTTTCAACTCTGAAATAAGTATTAGAGTAAATAATTTCCAGTCTTCATCTGACATGACATCTAACCAATACAGGCATCACAAAATAAATAATTTATGAAAAATATTTATTTAAAGAGCTGTAATTTACCTTGCATTTACCATATGCCATTCATCCAAGTATCAGTATAAAATATTCATTAGAGAAACTCATTAAAACAAACTTCTATACAATGAGGTGACGGGCCAACAAAAAACATCAATCATCACAGGGGTTTAAGTTGCTATTAGTCCACATACATAAACTAGTATTTCAAAGTAAAAAATTATGAATATTTTTACATTCAGGCTACATTCAAGCTTTTTCTTACCTGTTTCATGAGTGCCAAGAAGTCCGTGACAGAACGCAGAGATCTAATTTGTTAATTAATAAATCTGCTATAATAATTAATGGGAAATCTATAGCCAATCTTAATGGAAGAATAACTAGGCATGTAATGATATTTAAGTTTGGCATAAAAGATCTTAGTTCATACATTATAATCGGGGAAATTACTTGTGAATGTGTGCAACTCTAGGTTGACAAAAAGGTACCAAGCATTAAAACAGTGCAGGACTCCCCACAATCAACGAAAAGGAATATCTGAAAATTCATAATACACTTTTTTCAACTGTACCTTACAAAAGGGAGACAATATATCTGGAAAAGTGTATGCTATTAATATCCTCCAATCAAAAATATCTATCCTGTATGAAAGTATTTTTAGGTGAGCAAATAACATAACTTAAGGTCTGGATTCAGAAAATGCAGCACGCTGCATCAATACATTTCGGGGATGCACCTACAAAACTGTGTACCTCTCTCCTCTATATAGATTCTGACACATTTAGAAGTTCTGTTAAATATCTGCTTCACGTAACTGCTGTTACACTGTTGATCTGTGATTAAATATTCTAATAAATTTAACTGGCTTTGCTACAAACAGAACATCTGGAGCAATGTTTAATTTCATGTCAAACATATACAGGAAACACCTGTCTAGGTGAAGTAATTTTTTTTTTTTTAAAGTGACATTAATCCATCTGTTGTGGAAATGCATGTCACAGTTGTCACATTAAAAAGCAAGATTAACAAACAGAGAAACCTGAAATTACTTTGGAAGGTAAATCTTCTAAAATTAACAAAAAATTAATTAATCCAAATGTTACCATTTCAATCTGATTTCCTACTGAATGAGACCTCCCTTTTCTCTTCAGGTTAAAACTGTCTTTCAAATAGTGCACAGTAAAACTTCCAGATGTGAAATTAAGTTACATAATTAGGAGATTAAAAATATTGACATGACTCCTCCGATGCACCTGTACAAAAGAGTGCCTTAAAAGACACTTAATATAAATAAAATACATTATATAGGAAATGAAAAACAAATCAAATAAAATATAGCTGGTATTTAGAATTCAGACCCTCACAAGGTGATACAAGACACAATGAGTAGGATGATGTTTTTCCAGAAGCATAAAAAATTACCTATGATATATGATAGGAATATTCTTATTTTATGGGATCTTTCCAATAGTTATTTTCTCCAAGATATTAGAACAATGTGTACTATAATCTTAAAAATACCTGTGTGGAAGATGTCCAAAAGAAATAAAAAGAAGTAACTCCAATATCCAAGAGGAGTATGTGACCTTTTTGAAACAATTTCTCTGCTTTACATTTCTCCATGGTGTTGCTAACTTTCAATTAATTTTCCGCCTAGAAATAGTCTTTGAAGGCTACCAACAAGGTTGCTTAATATTTAAAAACACAAAGAGTGAGAGATTCATGATTCAAAGAATATTATGATAGGGGCTATAAAGAAACTTTGTATGAGTAAGGTTTCATAATTATACATCCCCATATTAAAATGCCTCATCTGGTACTGTTCGGTGTTAGAGGCACATCCAGTGACCAAGTAAAAGTTTACCTGGCTCCTTTACCAACTTCTCTGTTCTTCTCTTTCCCATTTAATCTATTTTTAATCACAGATATTACTGGGTATTGTTGAATCATTTCTTCTGTATTTCAAGACAAAATATTTTGTATCTTCTTAAGCACATTCTGAATTATAGGGTCATCTGTTGTGATGGCACTTTGAGATGGGTTAGAGAAGAAAATTAATCAGGAAATGCCAAAACCCCACAAATATTTTCTGAGTATCTTCAAAATACTCTGGAAGAGATTTTGGGACTGAAGTTTCTAGATCTTCCTATATCATACTCATCAACAAGAAGATAAGAGAACTAAGAGTGGTTTGCAAGGGCCTATTTGGACTTCCAAATTCATGTTGAGACTTACAAAGCCAAAAGTAGGGATAAGAAGACAAATAACTATAGAAATCTCTGCCTGCATGTCAAGGGGTCTCAAAAGAGACCATGGGGTTTATGCCCTACATGCTTCTGTTTGCAAGAGGGTGAGAGAGCTCCTTGATCTTGTGAGGAACAAGCAGAAAATCATTCTGGAATCATCAGAGAAGTCAGTAGTACCATATGTGCTGGACTTCCACAAGAGAGTAAGTGGGTTTATGGCCTTAGCACACCATAATAACCTTGCTGAAACACAGCAAAAGCAGAAAATCTGGTATGATTGACAAGCTAAGGCTTAGACATATGAAGTGGGGCAAAAGGTCAAAGTTCTGATCCCAGCTTGGCAGGAAAACTGTAAACAGACAAGGAGGGACCATTTAACAGCATTAGACAGGTCAAAAATATTATCTACATCATACAGCTTCCAGAGAGATAGCAGAAGCGCAGATTCCATAGTTTTAGGACTAGCAAGTTCTAGTAAGGACAAGAATTTTCTTTACTGTAGGTAGGCACAGTGTGAAATGGAAGTGAAATTCATAATAGATTCAAGAGGGAAGGCAAAAAAATACAGCAGTAGGGAGAATGATTTGCCACTTCAAGCTGTATCCATGAAGGGAGTTCAGAGGACGGTGGTGGCAAGTTCTGTCAATGATGTACTCCAGACAAGCTGGGGCAGAATTTAGCAGTAAAGCCTTGGGTGAGGCTTGACTATTCAGGGGTAAAATTATAGAGGTGTAACAGTCATATGAAAGGGATTCACTGTGTAACTACATCTTATGGGCTGGACTGAATGTCTTAACCGCTTTTGAATTCTCATAGGTGTTTTGTGATGGCATTTAGAGCTATTTGCCTTGCTGCATCAAGGTTATTTGGAATAGGAACTCAGAACAGTGAATAGTGTTTCTTAGGCCAATGCCAGAAAAAGTGAATATAACCCATCAAATATAAAAATAAATGTACTAAATAAAATAATCTAAATGCTTCCTCAGACCATTTAAATGTTGTATGACCATTTTGAGATTGTTATTTATTATCTCCCTAGACTTTTCCAATCCTCTGCATGGCACCGCCGAAAGAAAATATACATAATTAAGACAACAGTCTAAACATATCAGAACAACAAATTTTATTTTTCTAGTGAATTCTTTCCATTCTTAATGACTTATCTTCACAGTTTTCAGTCTCGTTAGTCAGTCTGCAGCTACTAGAGTGTTTGGAAATGACAGTGTGACCTCAGTAAGAATTAGGAAAGATGGAAATAAGAAAAAACTGGGAATCATACCTCTTTGAGTGGTAAGGCTAAACAGATTAGAGACAGAGAAGAAATCTACCTCTGAAGCCTCTGCGATGGCAGTGTGTAGTTCTGATGGAGAAATAAAATATGCCCATTTCTTGGACCACAGTCCTACACATACCTGGGGTTACCATGCCCCTTCTTAGAAGAACAATGCACTATTGTTGCATGCCTGCAGGCAATGCTGCTTTCCAGAAAGAGTTGGAGAGTGTAGAAACATAGAATCATTTACATTGGGAAAGACCTCTAGGATCATAGAATCATAGAATGATTTGGACCTATCTATAGAATGATGAAGGGACCACAAAGATCATCTATTTCCAACCTCCCTGCCATGGGCAGGGACACTTTCCACTAGTCCAGATTGCTTAGAGCTCCATCCAACCTGGCCTTAAACACTTCCAGGGATGGGGCATCTACAGCTTCTCTGGCCATTGTCTTCCGGTGCCTCATCACCCACGCTGTAAAGAATTTTCTTCTAATATCTAATCTAAACATAATCTCTTTCAGTTTGACTCCATTTCCCCCTTATCCTGTCACTACATGCCTCTCATCTTTCTTGTAGGCTCCCTTTAGGCACTGGAACACCACAATTTTGTTACTCTAAAGCCTTCTTTTCTCTCGACTGCACAAACCCAATTCTCTGAGCCTTTCTGCATAGAAGAGGTGCTCCACCCCTCCAATCAACTTGGTGGCCATTCTTTGGACTCCCTCCAACAGGTCTTTGTCCTTTCTGTGCTGGGAACCTCAGAGCTGGATGCTGTATTCTACTTAGAGTCTCACCAGAGTGGAGTAGAGGGGCAGAATTATTTCCCTCAACTTGATGGCCATGCTGCATTTGATGCAGCTTAGGATATGGTTGGCTTTCTGGGCTGCAAGTACACATTGTCAGCTCAGCACTCATAACTTCTTCTTGGCAGGTCTGCCCTTGATCTGTTTATCCCCCGGTCTGTATTGATACCGGGGCTTCCCCCAACCCAGGTGCAGCACTTCACACTTGGTGTTGTTAAACCTCATGAGATTCCCATGAGTCTACTTTGTCAGCTTGTCCAGGTCCCTCTGGATAGCATCCTGTCCTTCAGCTGTGTCAACCAAGCTTGGCATCATCAGAAAATTTGCTGAGGCTGCACTTCATCCCTTCATCTACATCATTAGTGAAGATACTAAATAATACTCATCCCAGTATTGACCCCAGAGACACCACTTGCCACCAATGTCCATTGAGACTCTGAGCCATTGACCGTTACTAGCCCCGGGATGTGATCGTCCAACCACTTTCTTATCCATCTAACAGTCCACGCATCAAACCCATCTCTTAGGGAGAAGGATGCTGTGGGGGACCATGCCAAAGGCTTTACAGAAGTCCAGATAAATGACATCTGTAACCCTTCCCTTGTCCACTGATATAGTCACCCCATCATAGAAGGCCACTAGGTTGGTCAGGCTTGCCCTAGGTGAAACCATGCTGGCTGTCCTGAATTGCCTCCCTGTTCTCCATGTGCCTTAGAACAGCTTCTAGGAGGATCTGCTCCATGGTCTTTCCAGGCACAGAGGTGAGGCTGATAGGTTGGTAGTTCCCAGGGTCCTCCTTTAAATCCTTTTTAAAGATGGGTACAGTGTTTCCCCTTTCCTGCCGTCCATCGAGTCAGGAGGTGTGGGAAGAGAGGTTGCCATTGAAGACTGAGGCAAAATAGTTGTTGAACACCTCAGCCCTCTCATCTGTTATTACCAGTTTTTCAGTATTGTTTATTATGGGGATTACACCTTCTTTGATGTTTCTTTTCTGGTTAAAATACCTGTACCAGCCCTTCCTGCTATTCTTTGGGTCCCTTGTCAGGTTCAGTTCCAGCTTTGCCTTGGTCTTCCTCAGCCCATCCCTACACAATCGTATTTCATCTCTATATTCTTCTCAGGCCACCTGTCCTAGTTTCAACTGTCTATGCACTTACTTCTTTCCCTTTAGTTTGACCAGCTGTTTCCTACTCAGTCATGCTGGCCTCCTGCCTACCTTGCCCTATTTCTTGCTCCTGGGGATCTCTAGCCCTTGAGCTCTTTGGAAGTCTTTCTTAAAGATCTGCCAGCTCTTCCACACCCTTGTTCCCAAGGGCAGTCTGCCAGCGAGTCTCCCTGAAGAATTCAAAGTCTGCTTTCCCAACGTTCAGGGGCCTAACTTTATTCCTTACCTTACCTATATTCCTCACGATTGCAAAGTCCACCAATACAAAATCACTGCAGCCCAGGCTACCTCCAATCTTGATATCCCCGATTAGCTCACTTGCATTGATGGCCAACAGATCCACTAACGTGTCCCCTCTGGTAGGGCTGTCTATTACCTGGTTCAAGAATCACAGAATCAGCTGGGTTGGAAGAGACCTCAAAGATCATTGAGTCCAACCCTACTGTGGTTATTAGACCATGGCCGGAAGTGCCACATCCAGACTCATCTTGAAAACCTCCAGGGATGGTGAATCCACCACCTCCCTGGACAGCCCATTTCAATGCCTGATTACTCTTTACGTAAAAACTCTCTTCCTAATATCCAACCTAAACCTCCCCTGGCAGAGCTTGGGTCTGTGCCCTCTTGTCCTACTGCTAGTTGCCTGGGAGAAGAGACTAACCCCCATGCATTCCAGAAGTCTTCTGGATTGGCTACAGCTCACTATGCTACTTTTCCAGCAGATGTCAGGGTGGTTGAAGCCCCTCAGCAGGACAAGAGCCTGTGAACACTTTCCCACCTGTAGCTTGAGCAAGAAGGCTTTGTCAATAGGCTTCCCTGGATCAGGCAGCCTGTAGTAGACACAACCAATAGGTTCCCTTTGTTGACTTGTTCTCTAATTCTCCCCCACAGGCTTTTGACCTGCTAATGGCTGTTCTTTCAGGGACAACTCTTCACACATTGAGTCCAGGATTAGCCTGACACTGCCAAGTCCACCACTAAACTTTTAGCATTCAAAACAGGACCTTGAAACAGGACCTCAGCACTGAAAAGAGAAACACTAACTGCTGCAAAGATATTTTGGATCTCACATACTTAAAATATGCTGCTGAAGAGTCATGGAGAAGGTCTTTGTGGGTCTCTGTCAGATCAAGATCACACAGTTTAGTTTAGACAAAGGCATGGAGCAGTGTGACTAGCTATGCTTCTGAGCAGAAAATCTGATGCTTCTTGAATGTGAAATTGAAAAAAAGTATTTGTATCACCTTTGCTATATGTTTATCATAAACATTGATATGAAAGATTAAGAAATTCAATCTTCTGCCTGTGTCTGTCCCCAAGACTGAATAAGTGATAACAACATTCCTTTTCTGAATTTTATCTATTTCACCTTTTACCCCACAAACTCTGTGCAGAGAATTAGGGTTTAACATCATTAATGGATTATGAATTAAGAAATAATTGTTTAAAAAACTGTTTAAGCTTCTTAACTGATAAAAAATATCTGGAGTCATGTCATTACTTTCAATAGCAATGGAACTGATAGACTTTTTCTGATAACTGACCATTCTCAGATGTGCAGAATAAGATCTGTGTTTGTGATGCCTGCATCTAATTCAGTACTAAACTCTAAATACCCTTCAGAAGCCTCAGGTCCTGAAAGCAGTTCAATGTATTGTCCATGTCTGAAATGGACTGTAATGAGACTGAAAATAATGAATATTTCCTTGGAAAAAAATCCATATTTCATTAACTCCACATATATTTCTATGTTTTTCTTGAATAAGAGTGTTATATGAAGACTAAATAACAGACTTTGGCCTACATCATGTTCCAAAGAGTTTACTACAGTTATAAAGACCTTTCATTCTCTCCTGGACTCTTATTTGCAGAATCCATGACTTATTGAATAAGACTGTGATTTCAACCAGTTCTGTGTCTGCCTCCTTCAAACACAATGTTACAAAAGACATAATGCTTTTAGTAAATGTGCATTCAAATCTATTCTCCCTGCTTAGATCTCTTTACGAAAGATTAATATATTATTCTCCCTTTTTAGATCTCTTTACGAAAGATTAATATATGAGAATGACTTTTAACCATTCCTGAATTCTGTAAGGAATCTATAACAAATGTTCTTTCAAGAGATGATGTCTGCTGTCATTCTGCTGTCATGAATAAATTAAATGAAGCCTCATTTATCTAGTAGTTTTAGTTTCTTCTTTACTAACTCTCATTAATAATGTTGGGAAGGATTCACAAGATGCAAAAATAATTGTTACCTAGTAGAAACATATTTTTTAACTGTAAGAAGCATCTTCACATATGAAGACAGAGTTGAATATTTACACAGGTTTTTCAGATTCTGCTGCTGCAGCAGTACAACCAACCACAGTGCTAACAGTGATGGCTTTGATGACCCTGTTTGTTTCTTCCTACAACAGAATCCTTAAAGTGCTGCCTTTGTGATGCAACACAGTTATAGACAGTCTGTTATCAGTACCAGATTAAGCCAGAGGGCATGAAGGAAGGTCATAACACAGACCAAGAATATCTCTAGGGAAGGCAGGACTTAACCATTCACAGTTATGAGCTGTTTTTCTTTGTTGGAAGACCACAGTCCAGCTGAGACAACCACTAACCAGGTCAACATAAGACTAATCCAACAGCTGCAAACGCCTCACACTAGAAGAGGTAGCTGTCATCATTTGGGAATAAGGTACTGGCACTTGACTGTGAGACAGTTCTGTACCTTGACTGTGTACCCATTACCTGAGCTAATATGGAGAATAACATGGCCTGCCTTGGGATCTGCTCTGAACTAAGCTGAATCTCTTTGGACATCATTCACAAGCAGTGACAAAACTTCAGAGAATCTGTTCCTAGTGCTTAGCATGTCAGAGGAGGAACAAGAGAATTAAGGAGAGTAGCACTGAAATGCTAATGATGAAATGAGAAGTGAAGGGCATAGGTAGGAAACTTTCCTCAGGCTGGATCTTACTCATTGTCTGACTTGAGCATTCTCATTCCTCACAGACTCCTGTGTGTAGTGAAGTGCCTTCTGGGTTGCAGTGAGGTGGTCGTCAGTCTCATCTATGAAATAAAAAGTGACAGAACGAGAGGAAGTGTCCTCAAGTTGTGCTATGGGATGTTTAGATTTGATATTATGAAAAATTTCTTCACTGGAAAGGTGTCAAGTATTGGAACAGGCTGCCCAGGGAAATGGTTAAGTCACTATCTCTGGAAGTATTTAAAAGACATGTAGATGTGGCACTTAAAGACATAGTTTAGTGGTGGACTTGGTAGTTTTAGGTTAACAATTACCTAAAAGGTCTTTTCCAACCTAAATGATTCTATGACTCCCATAACACACTTGCAACCTATGCAAGTGATTCCAGTCACATAGGCAAAGTATAGGTACCCAGTGACTCATTTTGATTTTTTGTTTTGTCAGTATCCATGGGCTAGGAGAGCTAATCTAATACTAAATATTCTTCACAGGTGATGCACAACCTGAAAACCCAGTGTAGCATAGGCTGTGCTCTATCGTCCTTCATGGTCTGAGCTTACAATGATTTCTGACAGGCTAAGGAGGAGCTCATCTGCTACTACAACAAGTAGGCAGAGCATGAGAGGTTGTGGATAAACATGTGAAAAGAAGGAGAATGGCCCCATTGGAGATTTTGCGTGGAGACCAAGATATTAGCTGTAGAAATATCATATACTTTTGCTGAAAAGTGTGATCTTGAATTCCATATATAAAGAGAATTTCAGAGTGTATTAGGATCTTTATTACAGCCAGCTTCATGTGTTGTTCAGGAAGATAGGGGCCAAACCCCCTCCAGACATCAGGGTAACTTAGCAAGCTCTTTACTTGCCCAGTCTATGGAGGCTACTTAGGCAACTATAACATCTGCAGGGGACTATCCTGGGATAATAACCTCAGCACTAGCAGACTGGGGAATAGGAAATTCTAAGAGAACAAAGTCTGAGGAAACACAGTAAGATATCAAGAGAGTAAGCTAGGACTTTTCTGTGGCATTTCCCCCCCTTTTTTCCCTTTTATTTGTTTGTTTTTTTGTGGATTTTTTTTGGAATGTTTTTGGTTCTGCTATTTCTAAGGCAGGATGTCCCCTTTATATCTTTTTTACAGCTACATCTAAGCACCAGACAAGTGCTTTATAATGGGATTTTGTGTGTGTGTGTAACCTTCCTCAGAGTGTATCTTGAAGAAGAAATCATGTGCATTTAATTTCAGTACAATTTTGGGCATTCCAAGCCTGGTACTTTGCAGCTTTGACTTCTCCATACTGTGTGCTGAACTTTCACTGGCCTTTTAGAAACGTATTTTGACCTCAGGAAAAGAGAAGAGACTCATGTAAATACTGTCCCTCATTTTGCAACTTTCCAGTGGGATAGAGGCCCTTACAATATCTTTTGTAAGGTCATTTTAAAACTCATCTCTTGTCCCAGTTGGAGATCTTTGTGTTTCACACTAGCATTTTTACACTCAAAAGCAATGAAGGATGCTGCTCTATGGGAAGCATCTTAGCATTTTTGATCTCTCAAAATAGGAAACTGGAATTGGTCACAAATTGTCACGTTCCTGCTCTGAGTTTGGTTAATGCAATGTGGTTTAACTAACAGATCATTCAGAAAGGTTATCAGATATTTGATATTCTGGTTAGTGCAAGGTCAGTTTCATCATTTAAATCCAGGGAAAACCACCTTATAGAGTCTTAGTTACAGGTATGAGATGTCATGGGGATCAATCCTACTTCTACAAATCCTATGTGAATATCACCTTCTAGTGACTTTAAAAAAACCCTGTATTTTTCATTCTTACAGAAAATCAGTTCATATATCCCCTAGTATTTCCCTGTTCCCAAGTTTTAGTTTAAAATACATCTCACCTGAAGTTTTGAATGCAGAGGGAGAGGTATGTTGCCTTGATGCTGTTTTCTTTAACATGTAGAATCTGTAATTATAATCCTGTAAATGTAGATATATGTTTATAGCTAAGTTCTATATAGATTGATTTTGGTTTATAAGTTCTTTACACTAGGAATTTTAAGTCTGTATGTCTGCATGCACTCTTACATTATATGTAAATGATAGCAGTTGTCATTTTATTTATAAGATTTTCAGTCTATTCAGTCTGTTGAATTGGTGGAATTTTCAATCTGAATATTTATTGTATTTCACAAAGACTTTATCAAGGGTTGCAAGCGTGTGTCTTGATTCAAAATCATCCAGTACCAGAAAGGGAACTGTGATGTCGAAAAGGATAGTTGAATTTAAAGCCTGAGATATATTCAGGAATCTCCTGCATATTTAAGATAGAATTCTACGTATGGAACAATGGGAGAGATCCCAGCTCTGCAGAACTTACTGCTAGTGCTTTCAGTGAATCCAGGATTTCACATCATGTCTTATTCTTCCCTGAGGATAAACAGACTCACCTGGTCTTAAAATCAAAGGATCTGTTCTTATTCTTCAAATTAATAGGAGTGGAGGAGCACATATTCTCATTGTCTGAGGGCAGAGAAAACTAGAAATAGTATGAATTGTAGCTGTGCCTCTTTAAAAAGTTTATAAAATTTAAAAATATAAATAGGAGCCAACATAATTTTTTATACTCTTCAACCAACTAGAAAGAAGACACAGATATTTTGTACTTGGAAAAAAAAAGCTTTTAGAACAGAAATCGGTTTCTACACTAGCTTCATGGAAATAGCCTGCTAACACTCATACAGGATTAAAAGGACCTTAGGTCAAAACAAATGAGAGAGTAACTGTGCGCTATGTGTTGGTGATGTGAATAAATGTAAAAGATTCCTGCATAGAATCTGTCAGCTTGCAATTGTGACAAACCACAGGATCATTTTGGTTCAGGAACCTGTATTATGATATGGAAACTGCTTTACAACCTAAAAGTAATATATTTTCAGTTAGGAATCAGCATTTCATATTTAGGCCAATATACTGTCACACTGTGTGATGTTGCTAATGATGTGCTATGCAAAACTGATGAGATACTGGCTACTTGCAAAAAACGTAAAGTGACATTCTATGCACCTACCTTTTTGGTTCAGGAACCTGTATTATGATATGGAAACTGCTTTACAACCTAAAAGTAATATATTTTCAGTTAGGAATCAGCATTTCATATTTAGGCCAATATACTGTCACACTGTGTGATGTTGCTAATGATGTGCTATGCAAAACTGATGAGATACTGGCTACTTGCAAAAAACGTAAAGTGACATTCTATGCACCTACCTTACCTTGTAACAATGATACAGCCAGCTGACACCAATTAAAAAGTCACAAATGGTTGCCTTTCTCTAATGTTCAAAGAGCTCAAAGAATTTAGATGTGTACATTAAGGATCAGATGCTCGGCTGAATATTCTACAAACTGTGTTTTAAACAAATCAGCATACAGATGGCCGTGACAATAACTAACAGGAAAAAGCGAAGGGTGAACTGTCACAAATTTGACAGGTCATTGCATATTGAGAGTCTTCTTTCCCCATCGCCATTTGAATGGTCCCATAGTATTTCTGTACTGAATCTTGTAGTCAGATGGAGGGCAGGTAGGTATTCTGATTAAGGCAAGGGATTGGAGATACAGGAAAACAGCAGTAAATATTTTTATCCTTCTACAAGAACTTCCAGTGTGACCTAAGATAAGCAATTAGTCAGCCTGACTTGGTTTTCTGTATCTGAAAATCCTGGATACTACTAGAGACCTAAGTAAAATTTTCTGCGTGTTAATAAGACACTGAGGTACCATGACAGTTGAATTACTACCATAGGCCAAATTTAATTTTTCTTGGAGCTCAGG
The DNA here is from genome assembly GCF_000695815.1 of Acanthisitta chloris. NCBI lineage: Eukaryota > Metazoa > Chordata > Aves > Passeriformes > Acanthisittidae > Acanthisitta > Acanthisitta chloris. Next base: position 111,081 of record NW_008678484.1, read on the forward strand.
TACGAAATACAGGTCTGAGCTCATCCAGAAAGACTGAAAAAAGGGGGAAAATTGCAGAAAAACACAGCATATGATAAAATAAAAAGTGAAAAAGAAGAAATAGACATGTATTAAAAGGGTTCTTTTTGGAAGGCTGGTGAAATTCAGTTGGATCAGTTAATAATAGAAGTCTTTTCTGCATCCAGAAGTCAGAGAGAGATGCATCTGTGGATAGAGTTATCTGTAAAATTAGTGGAGAGGAACACTATTCTCAATAGTTATGACACTGAGAAGTTTTAATTCTCAGGGTATATGTTGGAGAACAAATGCAACGAACAGCCAAAGAACTCTATATTCCTAGATGTGTTTAGCTGACGTGTTTCTTAATCAACTATCCCCCAGAAGTAGTTTTGGTGAGAATAACTTTCAGTAATTAACATGGAGTTAATTAAAAAGTAGATTCAATTTAAATTAAAGGGAAAATACACAAAAGTAGGACAGCTGGTAAGGTTTGGGATTCAGAAGTATCTATTTTGATATGGGAATTGAGTAGTAAAGTCAGTTGGGTTGAAAAAACTTGAATACGGTTAGCTTGAGCTCAAGAACTTGAGGCGTGAAGCTTTTCCAAGGCAAAAGCATTAAACATAACAGTCATTGTGTCACAGATAAAGAAAACAGACTTTCCAAAAAGGGGTTAGTATATGCATAACCCTCTTAAAACCTCTATGATCAGATGCATATAAATAATCAGAGCAAAGTATGATAACAAAGAAGGTAATGTTTTTAAGTCAAGATGGGATGGAGTTTTCTAGGAGATGTCAGGTGTCTGAAATGTGTCAAAAGCACTTTAAACTTCCTTTTTTTTTTTTTTTCCCCCAACCTGAAGACATTCAGGACCAATTTCACACTACTATTACTTGGATCAATATTGACTTTTGTTTTAACTCTGTTTTCCCCCTTTCTGATGTTCTCAGGAAAAGTGGGTCAGTCCAGCTGTTTTTCCTCTGCCTTTGTTTCTTAAGTATACTTCTTTTAGTTTCATTTAATCCTTGAATGATGGCAACAGGAACTGTAGCCATTACCAAGCTGCGCTATTATGAATAGTTGCCTATGGCTGGTTCTGGCCCCTCACTTTGTAAATTTGCCTTTTTATATCTCTAAAACAGTGCTGATCCCATGGTCATCAACTCATACTCCTCCTACTAACCCTTCTTCTGTTGTTTTCCTCAGATGATTTCCCAAAAGAAATATGTCTATCAATAAAGCATTAGTAATACCAGGATGAAGGAAGAGCTAGTTCAGCTGAAATATTATATTGATTATTCCCAGCTGAGGAATTGAAAATAACCAGCCAGTTGCAAAATTTTTCTGGAAATTGCAAGGAGATTCCTAACTGCTCTGCCAAGCAGTCTAACTCTGGCGTCCTCCTAAAGACTTTCAGTATAAAAAGGCTAAGTAGTTTTCAGATAGAGCTAATAACTCTGTAAATAGGATTATATGATATGCTGTTCGTTTATTTGAATAGAAGATGAACAATGTCTTCTTCTGTTTTAGGTTTGTAGTTGATCCTTATTTTCTTTCCATAACCTGATTTCTCTCTGTATTACTTAAATAAAAGGAGTTTTCATCTTGCATTTCTTTCTCCTTTAGTCTTTGTTTTACTTTGCCAAATACAGAATAGCTCTCTGTAGATCTTTCTTCTGGTTTTTTGTTTGTTTATTTGGTTTGTTTTGTTTTTCTGACAGAGAAAGGCCAATCTTACTCTTGTGGCATCATCTCTGTTCATCTCCTTGAATACATGGTTCAGTTTTAAGCTGCAGTTCTGAAGAGACAATGGAATTTCCAGATTTGTACCCTGATAAAAAGCATGACACACAGGGAGAAGAAATAAAATGCCTGGAAAATTAAGAGTTATGGCAATATAACGACCCAAGAAGAAAGCACTTCCACTGTAGAGAATTCCCTACAGTAATTTTGGAAATCTCATTACAGACAGATCTTCTGTTACTTCAAGGATAGTTTCAAATACAATTTCCCTGCATTTCTGTGTGATACTAAGAAGCTCTATCTGCTGATTAAGGCCCAACTCTTGAACATCTGTAATTCAGGATATTGTGTAGGAAAAATAAAGATTGTAGTATGCCAATTAAATCTCCCAGAAGACTGGATTACCACAATGTTGTTTGATCATAGCCTTGTTTAGTGTTTGGCAGGATAATAAATAGCAGAGAGAGATGTAATATGTCTGTTTCTTCAAGTTCAAGTGTTACAGTTTCACTTGGAAAGCCAATATTAGCTATTTTATGTTCTTAGGGAGGAAGAGAATGAGTATGAAAGACACTTGTTCGGAATGGCTCAACAGCTGGCCTTTCCTTTCGAATGAAAATGAAGGGGGAAAAAAGGATCAAAAGAAGACATTACAATCATACTCCCAGCTATATGATCCTTTCCTCAAATTTTTCTTCCTGTAGCAGCTGAAACTAGATTCTGTGCCTGATTTTAAGCTGTTTAGAGATGGCTGGTTCTACTAGTTTGATGTCAGACGAGCAGAGGACAAACATCCTGCTTGATGCAAAACATTTAAGGGAAAAAAATGACAGGTGACTGACTGGTTTAAACAATTTAAAATTATCCTTACAGATGCTAAAAAAAAATTACAGAGCAATTTTTCTGAAGCTGTTTCTGTGCACACACTGCATCAGTAGTTAAAAACAAAAAAAAAGTCAAATCCTATATAAAGGTTACCAATATGTATTTAATAGTATCTTTATTATTTTCTCATTCATCTCTTTTTTTTTCTCCTTAAGTATATATTAATACATCTATAAAAATGTTATTGCTCTTTTGAAAAGATTTCTGCTGACTGGTCTGCTATTTCACAGGATTAATTCTGGATAAAGGAAAGGCTACCACTCTCTGATTGTTTCTCTTGGGTGCATATGTCACCTTTCCTTTAAGTTAATAATTTCATAACTGGTGATATGGCTGATTTGCTCATAAAAATAAAGGCACTCTGGTCCTATATGTTATTTATCATTTGGTTTCACAAAGAGAGCACATTTTGATGTACAAATCCATCCTCAAACAAATCTGATTCCTTGCTAATCCATAGCATATTTTGATCTTTACTGGGTAATGAAGTCTTCATTTTTATGTGTAAAAAAAAATCTCATGTATAATACAAACAACATTATCTCTAAAACTGTGATACATCATCATACATGCAAAACCAAAGCCTTGGGTAAGACAGCCTGGCAAGTTAGATGAACCACTTCAATTTTCCATCAATCAAATTATAGTTTATTGTTCAGCTGAACTACCTCAGGCAACACAAATCTAAAAACTGTCATTTTGGAAACATTACATTTTTTTTCTGTCACATTATAACCCAAGCCGTGGTCATAAAAAAGAATGTCATACCATTACTGACTGTAATATTCCTTAATTTAAGAACAGCTAATTCATCTGCAGTATATGCAGTGTCCCTAGTATTTGGAGCTTATAGCAGTGTTCAGTTACAGCAATCATATCAAACCCCATTAGTACATTTATTATTTTTTAAATAATGGAGATTTTTGAAAATTCAATTAAGAATAGAATGGTTGTTTATAACAGCATTTAAATGCCTACATTAGAAATAAGGTTTACATTTCAGAATCATCTAATATTTCAATTATTTTGTTTCTATAAACACTAAATTGTAGGGAATTTAATTAAAAATTAGACTACTATTAGAGTACTCGATGAAAGAATCTGGTGTCCTTTTTCTGTTTCTTTATGGCAATGAATGTCATCACTGTAAGGCTTAGAAGTTAAAAATTAATCCAATAAATGTTACAGGTCTGTTTGTGTTCTGTCACCTCAAATGCATCTGTGTCCTTTTTGATATCTAGGCTATGAAATTTCCCTAATATTGAAGTCCAGCAGTGTAATGCTTGTACATTTTAAATGTTCTGTTAGTCACTTATCTTAAATTTCTAAATGATAATTTTTTGGTGTTCCTTTATTTATCCGTGTTAATTGAAGTGCATATACCAGTTAATGAGAGTAGAGGGTTAGAATTACAAACAGAAGAGGTTATATTTTTTCCCTGGTTAAAATATACAGAACTGAGAGTGTGAAAGAGACTTGTTAATACAAGTATTCTACCCTCACAATTTATATGCTTAAAAATATAATCACAGTACCCCAGGAAATCATAAACTTAGTTAAGACACCACTCTTTAAATAATATGTGATGAAATTTAAAGATAACTGAAATGTTGTAACATACACTTCACTGCAAAGATATATATCATGAGGACACCTGTCCCCCCCTTAATTGACTACCTGCTAAAAGAAAAACCTGCTAAAAGAGCAGATTTACTGTGCAGTGAGGCAATGAATTTAAGAGGTCTCTGCTGAATAAAAAACTAGTTCCATTGGTTGAGCTGGGCCATGTTCTTGAGCAAGTTCAGACATATTAACTGAGCTTTTATGTGGTTTTATGCACCATTTATTTTTGAAAAATCAGGAATTTTCACTGCAACAATTACTTATGCACCAGAGTAATAAAATTCCTGTTGTTGGTATTCACCAAATCTATGCTAAGCATATTCCAGCAAGGATTATTGTACACGCTTTGTATGTACATGCAAAAAGGTGAGGGAAATCAATGCAAGACTGCTAAGTGTAAAGAATATAATCATGATATTTGCATTTACTTTTTTTTTTTTTTTAATCAAATCTAGTTATTTCATGTAAGATACAAGTTTACCTAAGGAACATATTTCTGCTCTTGTGATTCTTATAATTGCTGGGTATATTCATGAAGTGAGTTACTTTTCTATCAGACTAGTACACTGCAAAAGTCATGAGTGAGAGCACATAAAGTAAGACAAGAATCAGATCCTTAAAGTGTTTTTTTTTTTAGAGGGTCACACTAAGTCTTAGGAGTGCACCAGAGGGTTTTGGGAAACAATACTAGTCCTAAATTTTCAAAACATATTAGAGTTTTAGCCACTTCATTCCCTATTTCATTGACAAATGTTACATTGGTGAATATCTTAAGCAGCAGTTAGGGAAGGTAGTCATAAGGCATTTTCTAATTAGCAAACCTATACCTTCTAGTTTTATGTTATTTCTGTAACAGCAATTTTTCTGTTTTATATAATTTTGTTTCTCGTTCTGAAGGAAATTATTTTTCTTTGAGCTGAGAGAAGTCCTCTAAGCAGTTTGCTCTCAGATATGAGTTTTCCAGATCAAAAGAAACCCTGAGAATTCAATGATCTTTATTCACAGGGTATGTAATAGAGAAGTAGGAAGAGAGTATTATAAAACTACTTGCAACAAAAAAATATCACTGACCCATCTAAAACTCAGTAAGATGGGTTAAAGTCGCTTCGTCTCAAGTGAAAACATGGGTTTTGTGACTCATTCCACTGACTCATGAATATATGTATATTTTCACTATGTCTATAAAAATTCTTGTTTTATCCTGTTTTACAGGAAGCTGGACTTTATTACTGTGTTACTAGCTGCTGGCAGTGGAAGCACCCAAACGTTTGGCATATTCAGCCTTGCAATAAAATCCAGGGTGTTTCCTAGATACAGTATAATTAACTTCAAATGCTATGTTACAATTATGTTGAGGGTGTGACTTAGACAAAATAAAGCACTTCTGAGTGAAGACTGATGTGGAATTCTAAATGCACTGTTTCTTTCTGTATAGGTGCTATAAATATGCTAGAACACTCTAGATAGCACCAAAGCAAAACATTTTAGGTCCCTTAAATTCTGGATCTTAGTTTTACAATATGAGATGGGTTATTCTTGGGTTGAGTTGGGGTTTTCTTTGTTTGTTTTTTTTTTTTTTTTTTTTTTTAGACTATATATATATACTTAATTTTTAGCTCATTTAAACTTTTGCTGTTTAAACTATGATAAAGTCAAAGCCACATTTTGCCTAGTTGAATTTAAGATTATGTATTAGGATTTGTTCAATCTTATTAATCAAGTGCAAAGCTTGATAAAATTTGTGTTGAAGCTCTCTGTAGTCAGAAACAGACATTATAAGTGTTTTTCCATAGCTGCATCTGAACCTTTTAAAATGCTATTAGCCTGTATATTCACATGGATATACTCCCTTCTTTCTACCTGCTAGTTTGCAAGAAATACGGCTTCCAAAGTAATTTTTCTCATATTTCAGTCATGCCAGTGAAACAACTTCTAAAATATGCCACAAGCTTTACATTTCTTTTCTTTAGGAAGCATATTCACTCAACCTAATTTTTTTTCTCTTCCAACAGATGGTTGTAGCTAGGCTACTTCCAGGTAAGTTTGTTTTCCATAAGTTTGTATGGCTATCAGGATATATTCCAAATGGCATACATTTCAGTGCCATCTCAGCCCTGAGACCTTCACTGTAGCCCTTACTTCAGACTACTCCATGCCCAGAAGAAGGAACATAGGCACTGGTCTCTGTCTACCCTTTAGACAGGTTTTGAAAGGGCAGCAGCAGAGCTCAGTTATGCATTGTGATTCAGTCATCCAGACCATACTGTACACAGCAGAGCTCCCTCGAGGATGAAATGCTTTGTTTTAAAATAATGTGTCTAAACAAGGATGTTTCAATATGGCCCTATGTCATCATCAACACTATGCTTAGATCCACATCTTGGCTATCGTCCTTTGTAATCTGCCTTCTGGAACACCAGCAGTTTCTACTTTTCTGTTATTGCTTTGCTAACCACCTTACATTAGGGAAAGTACAGTCAGTAGGAAACACGGATGTAGCTATTGAAATGGGCACAAAATACAGTTCACACATTTTCACAGCAAAGACATTTTTAGTAGTTACAGTATAGGGAAAAAAGTGAAGTAAAATGAAAAAATGGATGCATCCTTAATAAGAACTCATGAATGGAGTTCATTTATGACCCTATTATAATGACATGATCTCATTACAGCCTCTCCCATCAATTTATAAATAGTGAAAAAAATCAATAAATAGTAATTTATCGATTTTTTTCATTAAGTCTATGTGTTGGTATAGAAATATGGCAAATCCCCAGGTATTCAAATGCTGCCTATGGCTTGCCCTTCTTTGAGATCCTTTTTCACCTTTGCCACATTATAAAATGGTTTCAAATGCGAAGATCAAATGAGGAGTGAGTGAAATTTTTAACAAGGCAGTCATTTTTAACTATCATAATTCTTTTCATTCTCTACATATACATTTCAAGTAAGACTGCATTCATAAATTCAGGCCACAGCATTAAACGCAAAAAAAAAATAAATTGCTTGTGACAACATTATTATTTTGTACTGATTGGATCATTAAACAATGTTCTACAAAAATTTTACAAATTTGAGTTCAAACATATCTTTTAGAGAATATAAGTCTTACAACATTACAGGCAAAAATTAATCAAAGTGTCACTTTCTTTTAGGCTGGTGAGCAGAGGAGGCATATAAAGA